>NC_056731.1:299655805-299823305 GCF_019279795.1 Protopterus annectens
TGAGAACCCCTAATCATTAGAAGCATCGAGTAGGCCGGTTCAGAAGAGGCCTGTGTTGAAGTCTTTGTTTTAGAAGGAGTCTTTGCCTTTGTCTTTGGTTTTGCCTTTACTTGAAGCTGAGTAGGCCTGAAAACCCCTTCGGAAGCCGGTACCTGCAAGTGGCTCCGGACCCATCTGAAGAAGCGTTGTCCGAAGGTCCTGCAACAGAGATATTTAAAGGCCTGGTTGGCTCCTCATGAGAGTCCGTTTCAGCCGTCAGTTCTAAAATGGCTGACGACAGGGGCTGCAAAAGCGCCTCACTGACGACGGCCGAACCTGAAGCAGGCTCCACATGTGCGCTATCATCAGATCTGGACCTCGGAGGCCTGTCTTTATCCTTGCGACGCTTGTGAACTCCGGTAGATGGAAGCATATCCGACGACATTTTGTAGTTAAATCGTCTACCAAAGTAATGCAAAATCGTACCTTCGTTTAATTGTACGTTGATTAAATCTAGCACAAAACCGACAACTAGCTACGTCGTGGTCAGGGTCCAAGCAAGGAATACAGTAAGAATGAAAATCCTTATGAGGTATTTGCTCCCCACAAGAAATACAACTATTAACTTTTTCTGACATCGGAGTGGAGCAAGAAAAAAGTTTCCCCAACGGGTAATTAGCTTTGAGTGGAAAAGAAAGTCTTCGGATCGAAGTACGTAGAAATATTAGTCAGGAGTCAACCGACCGGCACCTGCGAACTGCTATCACCGCACAGCAAGAAAGACTGGAGAAGATGGCGTCGGCTGTCAGCTTTATACTCCTGGCGCTCTGACGTCAGGGAGCAGAGTTGAACAGCCGACGCTGGACCCAGACTTTGGGATTCTGGCCGACCGAGGGCTGTCTGCCGGCAGGGGAGAACCCTACAGTCATGACTGCAACAGTGAAACACGATGAACATCGTTGGGAAGACATCGCCCATTGCCATACTCGAAGCGCCTCCTGACACAAGGGGTAAGATCTGGTTCCACCTTGCTTGCTGATGTACCATACCACTAACATATTGTCTGTCTGGATTGCAATGGTCCCGGTATTTAGAGAGTTTTGAAGTGCTTGCAACATCAGAAGCACCATGCTCGTCTCTAGAACATTGATGTGCAAATGGTATTTGTGAGGTTGCAACATTTCTTGGACAGTCCATCCCAGATAATGCCCCCCCACCCTATCTGGGAAGCGTCTCTGGTCACTATGGCTACTGTATGGGTCTAGAAAGGGTCTGCCCAGAGTCACCTGGGGGGATACAAGCCACCATAGTAGGTCCTTTCTGCAAGATTCCGTGATCAAGATCATGAGTGACATTGGCAAATCCTGGAAAGACCACTGAGCGAAAAGAAGCTACTGTAGAATCCGCCTGTGTAAGCATACTAAAGGAACTAGCGGAATTGCTGCAGCCACTGAGCCCAGTACTTGTAAAACTTGTCTTGCCTGAACTTTTGTCTTCTTTATAAGAAACAAAACTTGCTGACAAATGGTTGACGCCATGTCTTGAGGCAGTTTTGCTATCATGCGCCTTGTATCTAAGTCTGCCCCTATAAAGGTAATAGACTGATAAGGAAACAAGGCAGACTTTTCATAGTTTATGGTGATGCCTAACTGGGAACAAGTTTGGATTGTGTAGTCCCGTGCTTTGATCAGATGATGCTCGGTGGTAGCAGTGAGGAGCCAGTCATCTAGATATGGAAACACATGGAATCCTAGATGCCTCAGGTGAGCTGTGAACACTGCCATACACTTCATGAACACCCTGGGGGCTGTGGTGAGACCAAAGGGCAGGGCTCTGAACTGATAATGACTGGCTCCCAGCCGGAAGTGTAGGAATCTCCTGGATTGCCTGTCCATTTTTATATGGTAGTACGCGTCCTGGAGATCTATGGAGCATATCCAATTGTCCTGACCCAAGAAGGGGAGAATGGACTGCAGTGTCACCATCCGGAACTTCATCTTTTTTACTAATTGGTTTATTTTGCTGAGATCCAAAATGGGTCTCCAGTCCCCTGTCTTTTTTAGGAGTAAAAAGAACCTTGAGTAAGTTCCGGATCCGAGTTGGCATGTGGGGACTTCCTGGATGGCTCTTTTTTCTAGCAATCTTTGAACCTCAAGGATTGCATGATCCCAAAGACTGGGTGGAACATCTGAAATATAACGTTTGTCTTTTGAGGGGGGGGCTGAGAAAAGGGTATTTTGTAACCCCTAGATATTACTGACAGTACCCATATTTCTGTCATGATAAATTGCCAGTCTGCTGAGTACAGTGCTAGTCTGCCCCTGACTGCCTCCAGAGGTGGACAGCCGGGTCTCCCTTAAGGAATGCTAGAAGGGCCAAGCAGAGAAAGCATCTCTGTTGCCCTGCTGTTCTGGACCCCCTCTGCCACGAGGGCGGTGTCTTCCACTGTTGTTTCCCCCTCTGTCCCTGGGGGAAAAATCTCCACGTGTGTCAGGCGAAGATCCCTGGGATTTTCCGAACCACATTTTTCCACTCTTCTGACATTTAGGATAGGATCTAGATGGAGTGTAAAAACGGACTCCTACAGCAGAGAGAGTCTTTCGACTCACTACAGACAAAAGTGGGTCGAAAGGCGGAGACACCCAAGAGGTGGAGGGTTGGGAACCAAATGCATCCAAGTAAACAGACTCCTCCTCAGAAGGGGCTAGGGACTTCCAAGCCACCCCTCTAAGGATTTCCAAGATGTCTGAAAAAGAGACATCCTCAGAGGGGGACCTTAGGGACCCTTCCGATTCATCCAAGTCTGTATCCGAAGTGACAGACTCAGGGGAGTCTAGATGCTTCCTCTTACATTTCTTCTTCCGAGGGACCTCCTCCGAATGTTCAGGAGAGGATTCGGAAGAAGTGGGGTCACCCAGTGGGGTGTCCTGGGGCACAGGTTCCCTACACTTGGAGACAGGAGGAGGGACAAAAGCAGGCACAGGCACTGAGGGAGAAGGAACCAATGGAGCTGAGGGTGGAGCAGTCTCAGGAGACAGCAAACTCATCACCTCGAAGGCACCACGGTTCCGAGTCAAAGGAGCCGCCAGCTCCGAAGAGCCCGGAGATCTCCTTCAAACTAGGAATGATGGCTCCGAGGGCAATGTAGGAGCTGAGCTCACCTGCGCTGAAGCTCCAAGAGGGAGAGCGGGGTCAGACAAGGGTCTGATGCCACTTCCACCCTCGAAGCCAGCGAAAGAGCTTCGGTGCCTAGATCCCTCATTGGACTGAGACATCGAGGAGTTCGGAGCGGTCGTCAGAACTGATAAGGGAGAAGAAAATGGAGCCAACGGTTCCACCACCATGACCTCCATGCACTCTGGCTCCGAGCTCAAGAGAGTCAGAGGAGGAATCGATGGAGAAGCTGGAAGGGCCGAAGGAGCCAATTCCTTATGGGCTGGGCTCGAAAGTAATTAAGTGCCTGTGACTTGAGGAGCCTGTTGACCACTCTCTCCATGTCATGATCCAAAATCCTGGAGGACTGAGAGGAGTGTGAAGAGGACCGGTGACTGCCCACTCCAGTTTGCAGCAGCGGAGATTGTGGAGCAGAGCATAGCAGCTTCAAAGAAGGAGACCTCGATCTCTTATGGGTCCGGACTTGCTCCGAGGGCACACATGGAGCCACTGGAGACTTAGCTTTGTCAGAGCCGATGCTGGGAGCAGACAGAGCTGAAGGCTTTTCAGAGATTTTTGTCTGTTCCGAACTCGGAACCAACGGCTTGGAGTGTTTCTTGGACACATTGGCTGGCTGAGGACCCTGAGACGAAGAATCTTGAGGGTTCTTCAAAAGGCCATGTAAAATAAGCTTATTTTTTTTCTCCTGCAGGACTCTGGAACTGAAAGCATGACAGATCGAGCAAGAGACCTGCAGGTGAAGAGCCCCTAAACAATAAACAACTTGTGTGCCCGACCATAAGGGACATTTTCTGGAAACACGAGTAGCAATTTTTTAAACCCAGAGGGTTTCGACTCTTTAGACATGGTAACCACTTGACAGGAAAATTTTTATAGTACCAGAAAAAAAAATAGAAAGCTATCAACTAACAGCACACAACAAGTAACTGTAACTAGGCTGTAACAGGTAGCCCAACAATAAAAAAGGAAGAACTTTGTTTTTTTTTTTTTTTAATAAGGGGAGAAGAAAGAAGGGGGGGAGCCTCTATCTTAAACGGCAATTCCCCCAATGGGAGAACCTCAAATTAAAACGGCAATCCCAGAATGGGAGAGGAAAGAGAAGAACCCTCTAATTTAAATGGGCTCTAAGGGAGAAAGCAAGGCCTTAGGGAAACACAACGGTCAAAAGCACCACAACAAGCAGACAAAGGAGTCGTTAGACTAACGGGGGATAGTACACACTCTTAACGAGTCAATACATCCAGAAGAATTCAGGAAAACAGCGATAAATAGAAAAAAAAAAGCACAAAGTACTTAGCCTGAGCCAGTAGCAGCAATCTTGACACTGCAAGCGGCAAACGAGAACTGGGTAGCTGCCACTAGGCATGTTGGGATAAGGGGTAGCCTCGAGCCAGTAAAAACTCTCGAGCTACAGTAAATCGGCCGAGTCGGAGTTGAGGATCGGCTCCAAACCCAACCAGCAAGAACGAAGGCAAGATGGGACAACATAACATTATACCTTACCTTCTTAGAGATTTACAATTTTAAAAAGGAAGACAGGAAAAATTCCGTCTCTACCCAACCTAAGAACAAGTCAAACCAAACAAACAGTATAGGGTACAGTATTAGTCAGGCCTATTTTTAACAGCAACTCTCAAGCAACCAGAAACTACAGTTATCTGGCATCTACTAATCCCCATGGGTGCCGGTTAACTGAGAGTTTAGTGTAGTCTTATCCAAATAATATCCGAGTTGTCTATGCAAATCTAAGGTGTGCAAAATCTTCACACTAGCAGATTGCGGAAAAGGGAAAAAAGTGGGCAAATAAATAGACTGATTAAGAGACATCTGGTTAACCACCTTGGACATAAAAGGATTAGTACAAAGCAACACCCTGTCCTTATGAAAAACTAGAAAAGGAGGAGCAGCCATAAGGGCTTGCAGCTTAGACACCTGTCTGGCAGAAGAAAGGGCCAAAAGAAGAACAGTCTTCCAAGAACAATACTGTAAGGAAGCTAAAGCGGCAGGCTCAAAAGGAACTGGAGTCAATTTTTCTGAAACAAAATTAAGATCCCAGAAAGGAGGGACCGGCTTCCTGGGAGGCCTACTGTAAAGAACACCTTTAAGAAACTGTTTAGCTCAAATCTAGAGGCCAAAGGGGAAGTCAAAAGCAGACAAGCAAAAATAGCTGACAAGTGGATTTTAACAGATGAATAAGCCAACCTATCATTGACTAATTCACACAGTATGTGGATTCAGGTTACAAGAAAGACACTAAACAGAAAATCTCTTCCATTTGGACAAGATTTTCTAGTAGTGGGTTTCCTGGCCTCCTGAAGTACTCAAAGCACATCCTCAGAAAAAAGGGGTCAAGAGGGAACCAATGCTGTCTGGGTCAAAAGGGAGTCACGTTTAAGATTTGGAAGCATCCTGTTTTATCGTGAATTGGACTTTCGGAATGAGAAGAAGGGGACAGAAGGCATGAAGAAATATCCCCTTCCAAGAAAAAGAGAGGGCATCCACCTTCCAGGCCAGAGGGCATGGATCTCTGGCATAAAATAGAAGAACTTTTCAGACAGGAGGCAAATAGATCTACTTGAGGAGTACCCCACTGGTGGAGTGTGTCCAGAAACACATCCCTGTGAAGCATCCACTCGTGGGATTGTGTTATGGACCTACTCAATCTGCCACTATATTCTGATCTGAGGAAATGTAAACTGCCTGAAGGGTCACCTGATACTGGATAGCTAGCTCCCAAACTGAAGGGCTAGCCTACATAGGAGATAAGACCTCTTTCCTCCTTACTTGTTGACATACCACATCACTGTCGTATTGTCTGTGAGAACCTTGAGGGGCCTGGAAGGAAAAGAGAATGAAAACCTTGAACAGCCAACAGAAGAGCTCTCATCTCTGACATTGATATGGTCTTTCTTTTGTCAAAGAGACAAAAGGCCCTGCACCTTCAGAGGAAAGGAAGCCCGCCATCCCATGTCCAAGGCATCTGTGAAACATTCTGAGAGGGAATTGGATGAGTTTGTGGGACAACTGATGAATCAACCACTGAAGTTCCAGCTTAAGGCATGGCAGAAGAGAGACTAGAAAATTTAAAGGATGAGAATGTTGAAGTAAAACTGACTTTCTTTAGATACCACTGAAGCTTTCTCATCTGGAGCTTGGCTAAAGGGAGCATAGAGATAGTGGAAGCCATGAAACCCAGGGCCCTCAGAAATTCTCTGGCTGTGAATGAAACCAGAGGAAGAAAGAACTGAAAGAAAGTAATGAGAGTTAATGCCTTGTGAGGAGGCAGGGATGCCAGCATTGGAAGAGTCTGGAGCCTGCACCCCAGAAAATCATGATCATAAGGAGGAGTCAGGAATTACCCTTGGAAATTTACTGTAAACTCCAGGCTTTGCAGGAGAGAAATAGCAAAGTGTAGAAGCTGAAGTAATATCTCCGAAGAGGAGGCCTGAATCAGCAGGTCATCCAGATAAAGAAAGACCTGTAATCCCCCTTAACCTGTAGAAAACAATCACAGGAACAAGACATTTGGCAAAGACCCCTGGGGCAGTTGAGAGGCCAAAGGGCAAAGCAGAGAACTGAAAATTCCAGGAAGCAACAGAGAAACATAACTTCCTGAAGACAGGATGAATAGGAATGTGGAAATAAGCATCCTTGAGAATCAGGGAAACTAGAAAAGCTTGAGGAAGCAGCAGAGGAAACCAGGTTTGAAGAGACAGCTTCCAAAAGGAAGGGACCTTCAAAACGGTATTTACATAAGAAAAGGTCCAGAATGAGTCTCCAGGTGCCTTCTCTTCTGGGGACCAAGAAAGTACAGTTGTGTACACCTACCATAAATGTAGATGTTCGAATGTCTTCACTGTTGCAGTCATGACTGCAGGGTTCGCCCCTGCCGGCAGGCAGCCCTCGGTCGGCCAGAATCCCAAAGTCTGGGTCCGGCGTCGGCTGTTCAACTCTGCTCCCTGACGTCAGAGCACCAGGAGTATAAAGCTGACAGCCGACGCCATCTTCTCCAGTTTTTCTTGCCCCAGATGTCAGGAGTCCCAAAATGAAAATGATCCCAAAACCTTTGCAAATACACCTCAGAAGAATGGTGAAGAAAGGAACCACACAAAAGTAAAAATAAGAGGGGACAGGAGGGAGGGAAACCCAGACTGCAACAGTGAAGACACTCGAACATCTACATTTATGGTAGGTGTACACAACTGTACTATGTTCATCGTGTTTCACTGTTGCAGTCATGACTGTAGGGTAGAATCCCAAAGCTGAAAGAAAGGGAGGTGGTCATAAAGAAGAAGGGGCGGCTAAAAGGCCCTGCAAGACTGCAGAGGCAAAGCCTGCCCTGGACTTAGAGTAGAGAGGCAAATTGTAGTGCTTAGAGAAAGTATGCACTGAACTCCAAGTTGCAGCTTCCAAAATATCCTTGGTAGGAACTCCCCTGAGGAAGGCTGCAGAAGTGGCAGCAGCTCTGGTGGAATGAGTCCGTATGCTCCCTGGGATTTGCTTTCCATGGTGTGAATAACAAAATCTAATTCCATGAGCAATCCATTTAGAAATGGTTTGTTTAGAAATGGCTTTACCTTGGGAACTGGAAGCATAAGAAACAAACAATTGCTCTGATTTTCTGATGTCCTTGGTTCTGTTCAGGTAAAAACATAGCTGTCGATGTACATCCAAGGAATGTAAGATCCTTTCCCCTATATTTTGAGGAGTGGGGAAAAAGGTTGGCAAGTGGATAGTTTGATTTAAAGCCACTTTGGAAATCACCTTAGGCATGAAGGTCGGATTAGTCCTCAAGGATACCCTGTCTTGATTTAAAATAATATAAGGTTCCACCGCCATAAGAGCTTGTAACTCTGAAACTCTCCTGGCAGAGGTTCGTGCCAACAGGATAGCTGTCTTCCAAGATAAACACTTGATGTCAGCAGAAGCGGCAGGCTCAAAAGGAGGCAAGGTTAGTTTTTCCAAAACATAATTGAGATCCCAAGCAGGAATAGGAGGAGATCTAGGAGGTCTTAAGTTCTTAGCTCCTCTGAGGAACTGTCTCATGAGCTGGTGGGAAAAAATGGGAGGGTCTGTATTATAATGAGCAGAAATAACAGAAGCATGGATCATAATGGAAGAGAAAGAGAGACCCTTATGTAAGAGATCCGTCAAGTAAAGTAGAATTAAAGTAATGTTAGGAAGAAGAGGATCAGAATCCTGAGCCTGCATCCAGGAACAAAATCTTTTCCATTTTCCTGCATAAGATTTCCTAGTGCTAGGACGTCTGGCTTCTAAAATGACATCCATAACCTGCTTGGGTAGAAAAGAAGAAATCAAGGGCCCTGGATTAACCAGGCCGCCAGGCTGAGAGTTCTGACATGAGAGTGTAGAACCTGACCCTGATGTTGGGACAGAAGGTTGGGAGACTGAGGTAAAATCCAAGGGGGCTTCAGGCATAGGTTTATTAGGGTTGGATACCAAAACTGCCGAGGCCAATTCGGAGCCAACAAGATAATCATCTTGGGTTTGTCCTGTTTTATCTTCAATAAAACTCATGGAAGAAGAGGTAGAGGCAGAAAGGCATATCCCGAGAGGTTCCTCCAACTGAATGACAGGGCATCCACTTTCCAAGCCTCTCTGTGGAATGTCCTGGTGCAAAAATTCTGTAGCTGATGATTTAGATGCAAAGAGATCTATGTGAGGACATCCCCATACTGCTGTTATCATCCTGAATATTTTGGTGTCCAGCATCCACTTGTGTGGATCCGAAAGGTTTCTGCTAAAACTGTCTGCCAGTAAGTTTTGTTTCCCTGGTAGAAACTGAGCTTGAAGATCCAGATTGCAAGCTAGAGCTGTGTTCCATAAATCCATGGCTAGTCTGCAAAGGGGGTAGGAATGAGATCCCCCTTGCTTGTTTATGTACCACATAACTGTGGTGTTGTCTGTCCGTATTAGTAGTTGTCCTGGTTGTATGAGATTCCTGAAGGCCAATAGAGCTTTCAGAACGGCTAACATTTCCTTTAAGTTGATATGCAGGTGCTTCTGATCCTTTGTCCAAAGGCCCTGAAGACAATTGCCCTGAAAATGGGCTCCCCAAGCATAATCTGAGGCATCTGTGGTCAGAATCTGAGAGGCAGGAGGTAGACGGAAGGGCTTCCCTTTGTTTAGAGCACATGCCCTGGACCACCAAAGAAATTCCTTTTGAAGACAAGGAAGGACAGGAATCAGTATGTCTAAACTGTGGTAATGCTGATACCATACACTTTTTAGGTACCACTGTATTTTCCTCATGTGTAGTCTTGCATATGGTACGAGAAGGATGCAGGAGGCCATGTAACCCAAAGCCTGCAGGAATTTCCTTGCAGATAGATGGGTTAGAGTTGCCAAGGCTTTGAAAGTTGCTGCCAGCTGTAATTGTTTTTCGGATGTCAGAAATGCCATCTGGGTTGTAGTGTTTAGAAGAGCACCCAGAAAAGTTATCTGTTGTGAAGGTGTCAAATTTGACTTTTTTATGTTTACAGAGAATCCCAGGAATTTTAGGAGGTTTTGTACGAAGTCCAGATGCTGGAGTAAGACATCCTTGCTGTCTGCCTGAATTAGACAATCGTCCAGATAAGGGTAAATTTGAATTCCCTTGAGTCTGCAGTAAGCTACTACTGGAGCCAGGCATTTGGTAAAGACCCTGGGCGCAGTAGACAATCCAAAGGGCAGCGCAGAGAACTGAAAGTGCCTCGATCCGGCCTTGAACCTGAGGTATTTTCTGCGATCCTGCCTGATGGGAATGTGTAAATATGCCTCCTTTAAATCCAAAGTCACCATCCATGCATCCTTGGACAACATTGGAAGTAGCTGCTGTAGAGTAAGCATCTTGAATTTTGGAATCTCTAGAAAGGTGTTCAAGACCGACAGATCCAGAATGGGTCTCCATGAATTTTGCTTTCTTGGGACTAGAAAGAGCCTTGAATAAAACCCTTTTCCCATCTCTGAAAGAGGTACCAGTTCTATGGCATTCATAGCCAAAAGAGCCTCCACCTGGTTTAAGGCCTCCGTCCATTGATGTTTTGGAAGGTCTGGCCATCCGCTTGGCCTTGGCAAAGTAATGGAATTTGTAACCTCTTGAAATCACATCCAAAACCCATTTGTCCTGGGTTATTTGAGTCCAATTTTGGTAAAAAAGAGAGAGTTTTCCTCCGAGAGGGGCTTCTAGGCAAAACGTTCCTGCAGCCCAACAGAGGGAGTCATTGAGTTTGTTTCCTTTGAGACTGTGGCCTGTCCTCTCCTCCCCTAGGGGTAGAAGCAGTCCATTGCCTTGGTCTGCAAGCAGCTTGTGTTTGAGGCCTCCCTCTGGAGCGTCTATATCTACCACTTTGAGGCCTGTCTGAAGAGGGAAAGGACCAGTTTTTTGATGGCCAATTCCTGCTAAATCTAGGAGGCTGTACTTGTAAGAAATCTTTAACTGTTTGCATGGATTTCGCCTTATCCTCCATCTTTTTAATCACCTCTTCAGCTTTAGATCCAAACAAAACATTATGCTGAACAGGAGCATCCAATAATTTAGCCTTTACTTGTTCAGGTAAATTTTGTTCCTTTAGCCATGCATGTCTTCTAATGACTGTGCCAGAGGCCACAGCCCTACAAGAAGCTTCCAAGGCATCAAATCCACAGTGTAAAACATGCTTCCCAACTTGTTCAGTGGTATGCAATAAATCATGTAATTCCTTATCCTCTGCACAGGCAGAAATGGAAGTAATTTCTGTTTTAAGACAGACAAGAGAAATTGCTAATATTTAATCATATGAAACTGACAGTTTAAAGCCCTAATGGACAAAGTAGCAGAAGTGTACACCTTTTAGCCCCATCTTTCCAAGGCTCGAGAATCCTTTTCAGTAGGAATAGGATTTTTGGCAGTAGCGGCCTTAACACCCTTAGGACCCTGAGAAATGGTTTCAGGGTCAGCAGTAGGATTCTTGAATAAAAACGGATGGGAATAACCCTGTAGTACCTATCAGGCTTAACAGGAGCAGGAGGAAAAGAATCAGGGGTTAAATTAGCCTCCGAAAAGGCATCATCCACAATATCCAAAACAGGAGGAATAGCCAGGGGCCTATGTTGGGGAAGAAGAAGAAAATCCCTCAGTCTTTTCTTGGATTCTGAATACTCCTGTCCCTCCCAATGAAAATGTTCCCTCATTTCATGCAGAGTTTCCCCAAAAGAAAAATCCTCAGAAGGAGAAGCTGAAGGAATGGATTCTTCCGCATCAGAATCCTCATAAGGAGGAAAAGAATATTCCTGATCAGAAGAAGAAACTGAGGAAACAGAAGCCTGATCAGAGGAATCATAATAAACATCCTGCCTTGGCCTTTTGTCTGGAGGGGGATGAGAACCCCTAATCATTGTAAGTAAATCCTCCGCCATCTTGAGTAACTGTTTCTGTGACTTGGGAGCCGGTTCAGAAGAGGCCTGTGTTGAAGTCTTTGTTTTAGAAGGAGTCTTTGCCTTTGTCTTTGGCTTTGCCTTTACTTGAAGCTGAGTAGGCCTGAAAACCCCTTCGGAAGCCGGTACCTGCACAGCGGCTCGGACCCATCCGAAGGAGCATTGTCCGAAGGTCCTGCAACAGAAATATTTAAAGGCCTGGTTGGCTCCTCATGAGAGTCCGTTTCGGCCGTCGGTTCTGAAATGGCCGACGACAGGGGCTGCAAAAGCGCCTCACTGACGACGGCCGAACCTGAAGCTGGCTCCACATGTGCGCTATCATCAGATTTGGACCTCGGAGGCCTGTCTTTATCCTTGCGACGCTTGTGAACTCCGGTAGATGGAAGCGTATCCGACGACATTTTGTAGTTAAATCGTCTACCGAAGTAATGAAAAGCAAAATCGTACCTTCGCTTAATTGTACGTTGATTGAATCTAGCACAAAACCGACAACTAGCTACGTCGTGGTCAGGGCCCAAGCAAGGAATACAGTAAGAATGAAAATCCTTATGAGGTATTTGCTCCCCACAAGAAATACAATTATTAACTTTTTCTGACATCGGAGTGGAGCAAGAAAAAAGTTTCCCCAACGGGGTACTTAGCTTTGAGTGGAGAAGTCGTCTTCGGACCGAAGTACGTAGAAATATTCGTCAGGAGTCAACCGACCGGCACTTGCAAACTGCTATCACCGCACGGCAAGAAAGACTGGTGAAGATGGCGTCGGCTGTCAGCTTTATACTCCTGGCGCTCTGACATCAGGGAGCAGAGTTGAACAGCCGACGCCGGACCCAGACTTTGGGATTCTGGCCGACCGAGGGCTGCCTGCCGGCAGGGAAGAACCCTACAGTCATGACTGCAACAGTGAAACAACGATGAACATCATTCTGGAATAAAACTCCCTCCCACTCAGACACTTGTAACTTCTACAATTGTTCCTTGAGCCAACAGGTCCTGAAGCACCTGTGGAAAAAGGGCAGTTGTTGCTGAGGAGGCTGAGGAATGCCCAAAATGTGAGGAAGAGATTTCCACACCATGTAATAACCCTGGTGGATGATAGAAAGAACCAAAGAAAGAGAGAGTCTTGGGTGAACCTGAACCAAAAAGGAAGTGACAGGGAAAGAAAAAAAGAAAGAGTAATGTGGCTGAGAAAAACAGGGCAAGGACAGCCAGACAGCACCTGGTTTGTCAGGAAAAGGAGGCTTCTGAGTAGGAGTTTGGGTAGTCTTAGCAAGAGGAGCTCTTCTATCACCCTTTTTATCTTTGGAGGGAGGGCGAGACTGTCTACGGCCAAAGGCAGGCTTGTTAGGGTAATTCCTCTGAAACTTGGGAACAGGTGAACTCCATCCAGAGGAGCATCCAACAGTTTAGCCTTGATATCATCGGGCAAAGGCTGAAGTCTGAGCCAGGAATACCTCCTCAACATAGCTCCAAAAGCAGCAGCCATAGATGAAGCATCAGCTGCATTTAATGGACTGGCAAGCCACTTGGGAGGACGTCCCTAGCAAGGCAAGAGCAGAGGCCTTCCCCTCAGAATCAGTGAGATAAGATATAGCCTGAGAGGCTTGAGAGAGAAGAGCCATACGCATCTGACAGTTAACAGCTCTAAAGGCCAGGGTAGTAGAGGTATACATCATCTTACCCAGCTCTCCATGGTTCTGCTATCCTTATCAGATGGAAGCAACTTAGTGGAAGGCAGCAAACTGGAGGGCTAATCAGAAGCAACTAACACCAAGGGAGGGTCAGCAAGACACACACAAAGAAACTTGCAGTCCTCTGGTACTTTATAAAACGTATCATTTTTTAGGAGCAGGGGGTTGGGAATCAGGAGCTTGAGAAACAGTGAAAAAAACATCCAGCAAGGCAGCAAGAACAGGAGGAACAGCAGAGGCCATAGCAGACTCCATTTGTAGAAGCTCATAGTACCCTTTCTGATAGTCAATCACCTGAGCACAGTCCATTTTGAAAAATTCCATCATTCTGGAAATAGTGTCACAAAATGAAATCTCCTCAGAGGGACAGTTGGGACGGATAGATTCGTCTTCCTCAGAACCATAGTCAAGTGGCACAGGAATCTGAGAGGAATCAGGCACTCTTCATCAACATTATCCTCATCAGAAGAATCCTGCTCCCTGGGCCTCTTAAGTGAGGTAGAAGACCAGGGAGGCACAGGAATGGAAATTCCCTGTGCAGGCTTAAAAGCCATAAAGGCATTAAACAGGCTTTGAGTAAAATTTTGCCATTCACTATGAGGATCTTTCGGAACAAGTGAAAAAAGTGTCTGGTTTTCCACTTCATTTTAAGTGGGGGTCAGCCTTGAAAAATTTTGGAGGCTCTGACTTCTGATGACACTAGTCAGAACCTCTTCCCTCACTAGAATCTGAGGCACACCCCCAGACCCTTCAGTAATAACCAGGCACAGTTCCCTCCGTGCATCCAAAGTAGACATCTGCAAAAGCCCCATGGACGTGCGTGGAGTCAGATCCATATTGGCCTCTAAAGTGGTCGTAGCAGAGGAATTCGAGAAAGAAACTGGATGATCCTCCAGGCTTTCACCAGTCTAACATCTGGTGGAGGCGATACAGCCAAAGAACCAGAACGAGCTTTCTTAGCCTTTTTCTTTGCAGACGGCTGACCCTTGGGCCACAAAGATCCTTCCATGGTATCTTTAGCCAACAGTTTAAGTTGGTGGTTCTCTAAATAAATCACAAGGGAAGAAAGCCAACTTCACAATGTTTAGGGACAAAAGGTGATAAATCACAAAAGACGTATGGTCATGGGAAGCGCCTAAACAGAACAAACACTGCTCATGATGATCTTCATGGTGAATCTGTCTCCCACACTGGCATTTCCCATTTCTGGATAACATGAAACCCAACAACGAGAAACAAGGCAAAATGAAGATAAGAAAATCAAAAAACCCAACTGGACACTTATCTGAAAGTGATAGAAACCAGCAGATGAACAAGTGTTCAATACAAACGATCGAAGATAGTGTTTGGACTGGCGGCAAAAAAGTTCTGAGGATGGTACATCTAGATGTGACTTTTATACCTACACCATGCACAGGGAGCACACATGTGATACGGCATACCCATTACAACCTAAAGTCTTTGATATGCTGTCCAGATATCGGGCTACCTTAGGCAGGGGATCCCTATTGTAAAAAATACTGCAACAGTGATATGGAAGGACATCACTGACTCTACATGATTGTCATTATTAATGGGACACACCTTGACCCAGTGTACAAAAATGGGAAAAAGGAGTTGTGGATGAATGGATAGATGGATTTTTACTGTAAGTATATAATTGGATTTTATTAAGAGTCAGAATTCACTGACTGGAAATAAAAAAGCAAGTTTTCAGAAATCTTGTGGGCTCAAAAATTATTTTCTATAATACTTTCCAGGGGGATGGCTGAGAAGTAGCAAAAGCTCTGCTTTTTTCATAAGACCCACCATTTGTACAGTAATGTTACAGGAAGAAAAAAGAAAATCCTGCCCTTTAGCAAGTTTCTCTAGAAACTGCTAACAAAAACTAAACAGACTTACTTAAAAATAGTAAGAAAATGTTCTCAAAATATTTTGTATTAATATTGAAATACACAATATCCAGAACTTCAGATAATCTGATCCCCACTGTGGCACTGTAAGCACACTTGCAAAATTCTAATAACTCTTTTTCCAAATACTTAATTAAAACAAATGGCCTATCCTGAAAATATAAAACAGAAAACAGACTCTCAATCACAGGAGACAGTGTAGTCTGTCTAAGAAAATTACAACATTATGTAAAACTTATAGAAGACGTCATTATACCACATTATACCATGGCCCCCCATTAATATTCCAAAACGTGCATGCTGATTGGCCAGCGTGCACATTGTAAATCAACTTATACTAATGGAAAAAGGTCCGGTCGCCCGGACTTTTTCCATTAGTATAAGTCTTTTTTTAAAACACTGTCTCGCTATGTTAAAAGAGTTTAACATAGCGACACAGGTTTAAAAAAAGCAACGGAGATCTCCGTTGCTTTTTTTAAGCTGTCTCGCTATGTTAAACTCCTTTAACATAGCGACACAGTGTAAAAAGCAATGGAGATCTTGCTTTCTCCGTTGCTTTTTTTAAACCTGTCTCGCTATGTTAAATGGGTTTAACATAGCGAGACAGCTTTAAAATAAACAACGGAGATCTCCGTTGCTTATTTTAAAGCTGTCTCGCTATGTTAAATCCATTTAACATAGCGAGGCAGGTTTAAAAAAAAAAAAGCAACGGAGAAAGCAAGATCTCCGTTGCTTTTTACTGTTTCGTTATGTTAAATGGGTTTAACATAGCGAGACAGCTTTAAAATAAGCAACAGACATCTCCCTTGCTTATTTTAAAGCTGTCTCGCTATGTTAAACCCATTTAACATAGCGAAACAGTAAAAAAGCAACGGAGACCTTGCTTTTTCCATTGCTTTTGGCCACAGCTCTGATGGACTGCGTAGGCATGCGCAGTACATCAGAACTGCCGCGGATACCAGACAGCTGCGGAAGGGCAGCAAAGAGGCATTATACAATGCCATTATTTAAGAAAAGTAATTGTTTCTTTTCTTAAATAATGTCATAGTATAATAGCAATAACCCACTTCTGGGTGTGGGTAATGCGGGATTTACCCACAGTTGTCTTTGTTTGGTCTCTCGGGCGATCAAACCACGCCAACCGTGGGTAAATCCCGCATTACCCACACCCAGGCGTGGGTTATTGCTATAACAACAACAAGTTACAAAACAGTACATTAAAGTACAGCAAAAGATCATTTACCCCAGTATGAACATTATCAAATTCATCATTTTGTTTAATAAAATTTAACCAATCAATGTACTGTCTGGTTAAAAGAGGGGAAGTAAGAAAATAACACATCTGAAAAGTGAGGCAGGCAAGATGAAGTGATGAATACTAAAGGTAAGAGTTAGCATAATAAGCTAGCTAGAGCAGACAGGATTGTGTTGTCCTAGTACGGGAAAGTTTCAGGTGGAGAAACCTACGGCTTAAGGCGAGGAGGAAGCTGATTATTTTTACAATTATCATCATTAGTATTAGTATGTTGATTAGTAACATAGACAGGTAATACCATTATGTCCAGTTACTACTGAAGTACTTGGTAAAACTTTGGCTGAGATTTACAGACATTTAGCAAAGAATTACTTAGCAGTTATAAGAAGCTTGTTGGGATTCAAAGAAGCATGCACTATTTGCATAGCTGTTGACACCCACAGAAGTGGACTGTGAAATAGGGAGTGCACCATTTATCTATGAATCCCAGCAATTGTTTGAAGAGGATTTCATTCTGTTGGATGTGTACATGGCTGGGGAAGTTATTCCTCATTTCAGAGACATGAGCTAAGAAAGGGTTTTTTTCCTACTCATTTTGAGTCTTTTGTACTTCTAGTTGGAAAGTGACAGATGAGCTAAGTACCCTTACAGGTATGCACCCTTTAAATAAGGGTATTTCTCTTGAAAAAAGTCTAATGTGTAGCAGCAGGCAAGTGGTATGGACATTTTCTTAGGAGATCTAATAATCCTAGAACTTTGACACTGGATTAATGATGCATTCTGTACTGTGGATCACTGGTAGATATTGATATGCTATTATATGCAGTTTGAAACTTTGCCCAGAAGTAGCCAGGGTTTCTATAAGGATGACTGATCAAAAAATACTCTATGAAATGGCACTCATACTATGCTTAGCCTAGTTTGGACAGTAAGATGACGGTTTACTCCTATAGATGTCCAAGTATTTTGATAACTTTGGATGCTACAAATAAATAGTGCTTGGGAAAGTCAAGTCTGTTGTCAATATAGCCTCCTTGGTGCATGTCTTTAATAATGGTGACAGAAGTTCCATCTGATGTAATAATACCTATTTCACAAACACTGTTTGCATCCAGTCTTGATGACCTAAAAACAATAGCTTTGACTTATCCGCCCTTAGAATAAGGCTGGACTAACTATGCCACGATTGCAGAGTTGTAAAAGACTGCTTGACAAGGAGCTTTGCTGATCAGAATATCAGATGCAGAGCATAAAACAGTGGAGTCACATGCATATGCCAGTCCAAGTGGTCCTTTTCAATGCATCTATGTCGTCAACGGATGCTAAATGAAGTGAACCCAGTCATGATCCTTATGTTACATCAACAACTGAGCAGGATTTTTTAAATGCTTTTGCCCATTCAATTTGGCTAGTTATTTTTATCACATATCTGGAGAACAATGGAATTAATGAATTGCTTAGCTTAATATCATCCAGTCTTTGCAACAATGCCATACGATATACTGCATCAAAACTTTGGTTAAATCTACAGAGAATTCACAGATGCTTCACCCTTGAGCAGTATAGATTGTCTATTAAGTTGATAACTGCACTGCTGACAATGTGGCATGGTCTAAAACCACATTGTACTCCTGAACTTTGGCAATATGCTGCAAGGTGATATTTACACAGTAATTATCCAGTTTGCTGTGGATGAGAACAATGTTAGCTGCTTTTCAAATATAAGGTGTTGTCATTCATCTAAAGATCCATTTAAGGGGAATGTGTACTGCAATTGCTGCTGCAGGTAGTCAGGTCCTGTTTTAGTAGGGGTTTTGATTCAGAGATTCATTTCAAAACTGGTTTGTATTTTACTGTAGTAAGACTCAAAGGAGAGTTAAGGTAGTATAATGCTGCCATCTGACTGATTTAGATGCACAAGGTTGCAGCATGGTTTAGGTACCCAGCTGCTGAAATGATGGTTGAAGGCTTCTGCTTGTATCTTTAACTACTGCAAGAGTCCATGGATTTGTAACTGATAATGTAACAGAATTTAGCAGCAAACTGACAATAAGTTATTTTTATTTTTTTAAATGTTTTAATGGGCAGTCCTGAAGGTTAAAGAAGTATTGTTGTTTTTCTTATCTATAAGATCATCTGCACCTGCTATGGGTTTTTTTGCTATGCATCCTAAGTTACTTGTGTTGTCCCCCTCAAGTACTGTTTCTGTACTTCTTCTGTTAACATATGCTATTAACAGTTTCATTTTTTTAATTATTGGATGCTGCTAATGGCACATAACTTTTTTCTGCCAGTTTTGCTCGATTACCTACCCTTTCCCCACGGTGATGTGTGAACAGCTAACCAAGGTTAAGGACTCACTGCCATCTCCCAATACAAACTGCTTCACCACTCCTGGCCACAAGTAAACAGTCTTTCACCAAGTCTTGGACCCCCTGAAAGCCATTACAGCTTATTACTGTATGTTTAATGTGTTCTGCTGTCTTTCTCATTTCTGGTCCATACATCCTCATAGCTTTATTGCACATCACCATTCCCCCTGTTACTCTCCTCTTCTATTCGTCCTTCCACACACAATTTATCAGCACCTTTTCATATCCTGCCCTATCCTCCTAATCCATAGTTTACTCTGTTTTCCTTTCTCTCCTACAATCTATCAAACTGCATTTATTTAGTTGACTTGCCCTCTCTAACATAACTTCAACCTATTTTTGACTCTCTTCTCCACTCTCCCCACCATCTTCCATACCTTAGTTATTTGTTTATTTAGCGTTTCTCTTTATTTTCACTTCCAAACCCTGTCTGCAATACTGTTAAACTCCTATCTGCAGTTAATACTATAGATGCAATAAAATAGCATCTATAACATTTTTTCTTTCAGTTAAGTACTAGAAACATTTAGAAAAAATGGTGATTCCTTACTGATTTGTTTGCTTACAGCATGTTCATTCCAGTCTGGTTCAGCCTGCTCCACTCAAGCTCACTCTGCTCCTCTACCCTACTCCTAATTCCAACCCACCCCCACTTACTCTAAATTTATACTCTCACTCCTCTTCCTCCCCTTTCACTCCTCCTCCTCTTCCTATTCAGCCCCCATCAACTGACACTCTCTACCTTCCTCATTGCACCTCCTCTACCTTCTCACCCCTACCAATTGACACACTCTACCATCCTGTCAACTACACCTCCTCACTTTAGCTAGCCCCACACCTCCCCCACTACTACTCACCTTCACTCCAAACTATTTACACTTTATTCGCATTCTCTCCTTAGCTCTTCCAACAGCAAATTTCATCCTTTCCCCTGCCTTAACACCCAAACTTACTCTCCCTCCACATGGGTACCCATCTTTCTTCCCTACTCAATTTCTCTCTCCACATGGGTACCCACCTTTCTTCCCTACTCAATTTCTCTCCGACTCCCACCACTCCTCCTTTCCCACCCTCCTAAGCATGTTTCTCATCTATGTCTCTCCTCCTCCTACTCTCTCACCCTTCCTCTTATCAAACTGAAATGTGTCCCATAAACTTACCTCCCACTCTTAACCACCCACTATGGAACATGGAAAAACCTTACACTGTCACTATACCACCCTGTTTATTTAACCTAACTCTCTCTTATACAAATTCAAATTAATCTTCTGCCCCTCACACCTCAAAAAACTAAGCCTAAGTACTCCACTAATAGTTCTAACATACCTACACTGCTTCACATCACAAGGGATATATTCTTATCAGGAGATATTTCACCACCTCCTCTCCCTTTTATGACACCTTCCCCACACCTCCTTCCACCTCTCACTCCAAGTCTTCTACCAAGTGCTTAGCTATAATCTCTTTGAATATTCACAGCATTCTCAATGAAGTGAGAGAATTTCACTCATGGATTGGCCAATGCTCACCCGACATAATAATTCACACCGAAACTTGGCTTAAACCCACATCACAGACAATGAAATTCTTCCCCCTGGGTACAATATCTTCTACTCTGACAGGGTCCACAAAAAATGAGGAGGTGTAGCTATGATATATTCAGACCAGCTTAACTTGTTGCCATTGTCCATTTCACTCCCAACTTTGACCCTGCTGAACTGGTCAGCTGCCAACGTAATAAAAAAAAACAAACAAACTTACGATTGCTACTGCATATATCACCCCAGGTAATAACATCCCCATTCTTGAACATATTCTCTCCTAGATCCCTCACTACATATTTTATGAAACAATACTGAGGGATGTCAACATCAACTGGCAAAACTCTAGTATAAATCTCCACGACTTCATGAAACTTTAGGGAATTGGCATAATGGTTAATGTGCTTACCTCACAGACTTAAGGTACAAGGTTTGATTCTCACCTTTGAAGGGAAATTGGCTAAGCTTTAAATGGTCTGCAAGGGCAGCTAGCCTAGTACTTTCCTATAGTCTATGAACCGAAATATTAAGCAACCTCTGTGGCTCAAAGGACTAAGGCAGGTAGCTTGTGTGATGGTTTTCAGGGTTCTAATCCTGAGATATTACACCTCAACATGCAAAATATTTGGATAAGTATTGTTGGGTGGGGGATTGGCATAATAGTTAAGATATTTACCCTACAGACATAACGTGCAGGGTTTGATTCTCACATAGGCTAACTGGCTAGGCTTAAAATGGCCCACAGGGGCAGTTAGCCTACTACTAACCTATGAACTAATTTCAACCCCTACCCACTACAACAAATCAAACAACTTTAGCTCTATCCTAGACTGGATCCAAGTATCCGATCCAAACTTGTACCACAACCCTAAAACACTGTCTGAGTCTATCAGTGACTACATTCCGACCATATTCAAAGGCACTCTCTTCATGAAATTAGGCAACATAATTATGAAGAGTGCCTTAGTCTCACTAACTTCAACTCTGATGAGTTCAACAACAGATTTTCCTCCATAAACTGGCCTTTCCTCTTTAACTTATGGCGCGAGGATGCCGTTCTCGTATTCAACTGTATTCTTCTAGACATTCTCAATTCACTTGCACCCATAATGAAAATCACAGTGAAATCTCTCCTTGCACCTTGGGTTTCTCATTCCACACTGATAAAATTGCAAACAGACTGACACTTTACAACTGTATTCGTACTAAACTATATTTATTATTGCCAACCAAACACTGCTTTCAATGTTATAACAATTCAGCATAACATGGAAGATGGCAATTCTTACTCTTCCTTTTAATGTCTCTGCACCAAAGAGAAATGTCCAAAATAATGCAAACAATTCTTGGTTTATAAAATCTTTTAGTTCTTCTTTCTTAACACTTTTAAATGTGTCTGCAGCTGATATTTTTACCCCACAGGTTTCTATTTTCTTGTAGATCATTAGACATACTTCTTCTGAAGTCTCTTCTTTTTCCTATTTCACAGACCACCATGTCCTCCCTTTTGTCAATTATTTCCTTATAAATACATGTTAGCCATTACTCAGTAACTCAAAAGTACTTATTATGCTTCTTTATCATTCCTCACAGGATGCCATCATTTACTAGCCTTTTAAGCCCATAGACACATGTTGCTAACTAGCAAATATTTTTACTTTGTTTACTGCATATTTTGAGCATGATTATATTGCTAAACTGGACATGTTAGTCTGCTAGCTGCCAAGTACATTAGATTCTGCATGTAGCACTTTACTCTCATACAATGTTAAATACATTTAAACCTGGGAAAAATATTTATTTTACATAATCTCTATCAAGTCCTCCTTTTATTTTAAAATAAAATAAAAAATGTTTACAAGAAAAGCATTTCTTTTTTGTTAATATAATTTGCATTGCTAGTCATGTTTACGACTGAAACTAAATTAACAGTTTTGTTAACGGACTTTTATGCACATGCAGATAATCATTATGAGGATTATTATTAAAATTATAGCTACAATGGCAGTGATGATAGTGCTCCACCATCCTGAAAACACCCCACTTATCCAATCACTGCTTCAGGTTTTCCTGGATTTTTCAGATACCGCTGCTATTCTGCTTAAATGTCTCTTAATAGACTCTGACTTATCTGGAACATACGTACAGCATTCAACTCCCATTAGGGCACAAATCCCTTCCTGTGATGCCAGCACAAAATCAAATGCTTCGCATTTCTGCAATACGACTGGTTTGCATTGCTGTCATTTCTTCTGTAATATCAGAAATATCCCAATATGTAGCATTAGCCAAGCTTTCTGATAGTTTTGCTATTTTTAACTCCCAGATTGCTTTCTGTGCTCCACACTAGGGAAAAATACCATCCCCTAATACCCATCACTTAGATCCATACCTTTAAAATCTAGTTCTTCAAAATCATCTTCAAAACCTATTTTTTCCTAAACTTTCTTACTACTCCCTGTGGAATTTCATTTGTTATTCTCATCTGAGGGATTACATACCCTACATATGTTCCTGTCCAATTTCTGGGTAACCATTTATAGGCATTTTTGCCACATATATAATACTCTCCCTCACATAATACATCAACAGGTTCCCTTTCTGGCCTACCCATTATATTATTTGCACATTTTCCTATAACATCAATGTCCCATGTATTCCCTTTGATCTTATACCTAAGGTATCTTTGTTTCACCTTGTATTCATATGACTCATTACATTTTTACCAAGGGATGTGCTGAGATAACCGGTTTAAAATATAGTTAGAATAGGAATGAATGTTAAGAAATGTACTGTTTTGAAATAAAGGCTGGTATGCTCCCTATGCGGTCTTACTCCCTGTCCAACATATTTTTATTAATGTAATACTGCAGTAACTGTCTACTAATCCTGCCTGACTGATTTTTCCTTCTTCCCAACTGAATCGTGGGCGATATTTGAGCAAGTACTAACTTACATGATACTGTTCTATTTCAGATTTCTATTGTTTCTTTTGCTGGTAGGGGTGCTACACTAAACCACATCTTACCTCCTGCTGTCACAATCTTGGCACACACCCAACAATTTGTTTTAATGAATGATGCTGTATAATTTTTTTTGCATAGTGTTAAATATATTAAAATCAGGTGTCCATTCCCTTTCTTTCTATAGGTTTCTTCTGCTTTTTAATATCATTGTCTTCTTTTGTCATTAGAATGAACAAAATTGCAAATGCAATTAAAATACATTTTGCCTTTAACCTTTTCTCCCTTCTTCTGTCTTGTTCTGGATCCATGTCCATTTCTTATCCTTGTGATCTTTCAAAACAGATGAGTAAATGAAGTGTTGACTTTTTATTACTTTACACTGATCTCTTTGTACAAGAATGCTTTTTAGGCCATTTTGTATTTCTCACTTTTAGGACTAAAGGTCCTATTTTTTTTTTTTCGTTTCCTCAAAAAGCTCTTTGCCAATTACTGTCCCATGGACCAGTTTTACTGACATTTTTTACCATGACTTTACTGCCAATTTGAATGTTTTCTTCTTCTGGCAGTATCGGAATCTTTTTCTATAAATGGGAAGCTTGTTCCCTGTGCATGCCTTGGCATACTTCTTGCAGGTCTTTCTGCCATTGCCGATGCTTTGCTGCCTTCAACATTGGTCTCTCACTATGGACCTCCAGATCAAAAGGAAACTGTAGGGGCATCTTTCTGTACACAATCACCCCGAACAGGAATATACCAGTCTTGCTATTGGGTGTTGATCTGATCCCCATCTGAATGTAAGGTAAATGTTTTAACCAATCACTGCCTTTTTCAATGCACATATTTTTTAACCTGTCCTTTAAATTTCCAATCATTCTTTCCACTATCCCATTTGATTGTGGGTGGTATGGTACATGGAATCTTTGTTAAATCTCCAACATGTCATATCATTTTTTCATCATTTTTCTGAAAAACTATAGTCCATTATCTGATTCTATTACCCTGGGCCACCCCCAGTGACAAAATATGTTTTTCCATAGTGATCTGTTGTCATATCGACTGTCATTCCTTTGATCAGAATTCCTCCACCCATTTTGAAAATATATCTACCACTACCAGCAAATAGTGGTATCCAACATTTGCCAGAGGCAGAGGCCCTACATACTCAATATGCATTGCATACCATGGTCCATCTGCTGCAGGTACCCTCTGCAACCACGGCTTTACACATTTTGTATTTGTCTGAAGACATATCAGACATTCATCCTGAAGTACTTCACACAATTTTTTTTCAAATTTGGATTCCAATTCTTTTCTTTTACTACCGGCCAAAATTTTTCCATTCCCATATGTCCCAGTATTTGGTGATTACATTTTACTAATTGTCTTGCTAGTTGACATGGAATGTACAGTAGTTGTAGTCCCTTTTGTGCATTGAAAATGTAGAAATGCCAGTTTACCCCATTGCTTTCTAATTCACATTGTTCTAGCTCTTCTGGTATTCCCCTTTCTTGCTGGAGGATTTCCAGATTCACGTGTATTTGTTCTCCCTCCTCCAGCGACTATACTTTGGAGAACTGGAATTCCCCTTCAGTTTCTTTAGGGTATAAAGGCTCTTCCTTTTCTGCTGCTTCTTTTGCTTTGGCATCAGCCAAAGCATTTCCTCTCATGTCTTCATTATTTGTCCTCTGATGGCCTCTCAGTTTTAAAATACCGAACTGCCTTGCAACTGATACTTTTCTATCAGTTTCCATATGTCCTGCAAAACAGGAGCATCTTTCAGAGGTTTTCTTGCACTATTATTAACAAACCCTCTCCTTGCCCATGCTGTCATACGCAGTCTGAGGCATTGTCATTGTAAATGTTTACTACATTAAATCACTGCAAAACATATTTTACAGCTTCGAACTATGCCCATTGGGCTGACATGTACCCTGGTAATTTTACCAGAATTAGCTTATTGCCCTTTTTCACTGTAACTACTGCAAATCCAGTATACTATTTTCCATTTTTCCAAAATTCAGCACCATCCACATACACAGTCAGAATGTGGTGGTCATGATCTGCTTTTAATGGTGACTTATCCATTTTTTCCAGATGTGTCATGCAGTCAATATGGTTTTCATGGCCAATAAAACTGGATATATAATACTCGTCTCACATCTCTATGTCTACATCTCTTGCACCGAATGTAGCCAGTCATTTAGAAAAGACAGTCTGACTTTCATAATTTTGTTCATTTCACTACTACCCAACAGCATTTTTATGGTCCGATGTGAGGATTGTACTATTACCCCTGAGAACATGTCAAATAATCCATTTGTCCGATTCCCCAATATATAGCCAAAAGTTGTTGAATGCAGGAATGATATCCTTTTTCTACCAGAGTAATTTTATGGCTGCAAAAAGTAATGAATCGTAACCTTCTCTCCATTTCCAGACAAATTCCATGTGGCCAAGATTGCTGCTGCTTGTAAAATAAATGACAATTTATTAGTAGGAGCTATTAGCTCTGTCACGGCTGCCAATTTGTGTTTTTCCTCTATGCAGCTCCATTTAAGAGACATTTCATCTTTTCGTTCTGAAGGCATTTTATAGAGGGGAGCTACAGCCACTGTCCTCTATAAATTCTTTGTTATAATTCATAATGCCCACAAATTTGTGTAAATCTGGAATTGTCAATGGTTTCAGCTACACCAGGATCCCCTGTTGGTGTAATGACTGTTCCTAGGAATTTAACTTCCTGTAAAAAAAAATTGAATTTTTTTCTTTATTTACTTTAAACCCTGCTTCATGACGTTCCTTTAGAACCATTTTTAGTAGCTTTAGATGATGCTCCACTGCTTCTGACCAAATATTAATATATCATCTATGTAATGTAGTACCTTATCATTTTTGCTGAATTCTTGCAAGATGCTCCCTACTATCTGATGAAAAATGATAGGACTGTTTTGAAAGCCCTGAGGCAATCTAGTCATTGCATACTGTTGGTTTTCATAGATAAAGGCAAACTGTGGCCAATCTCTCTTCTGTAATGGCATTGCAAAAAATCCATTTGCCAAATCTATCACTGTGAACCACTGACTTTCTGTTTTTATTTGAGCTGCTAAATCCGGGACTCTCGGAATCAGGTGCACTCTTGGTCTCGTGTACTGGTTCACTTTTCTAAGGTCTATTACCAATCGGTAACTTCCATCTTTCTTTTTAGCTGGCTACGTCAGGCAGTTTGTAGGACTGTATCCTTTTTGTACTATCCCCGCCTTTTCCTGTTCGAGAATGCACTTTTTCATTTCTGCTGCTCCTTCAGACAAAATAGGATATTGCTTTTGAAAATGAGGGATAAAATCCCTCGAACTATAGACAGTAACGGGAACTTATAATTTACCGCAGTCAGTTTTTGATTTTGCCCATAACGTTTAAACTCTTGTTCTATTGTTGCCCATATATCCTTTTGTTCATTTGTCAGGGCCACTGCCCTGTTTCCTTTCTTTTCTGTCAAGTTAACCTGCACCATTATGCACTTACAGTCATTACCTCCTTCAGTTTCATCATTTGTTTACCATAGAATACAAGTGGAGAAGTCTATTAGTATCCCCAGTTTATTCATTATGTCCATTTCAATAATGGCAGTCCCACAACTAGGATGCGTCAAGAATATTCCCATCACAGGATCTCCGTCCTGTTTAAACCCGATTTCCACAGGCTCACTGCCTACTGCAATGCATCCACTTTGGTTAAACCCTGATATTAAGGTTTTCTTTTTTGAGTCCATCCTTAATTGTCTGTCTGTAACAGAGACATTTGCTCCGGTGTATATCAAGACATTTTTGCTAGCATCCCTCCACCTAAATATCAATTAACGAGCAACAATCATTTCCCTGCTTGAAAAACACTAGGTAAACTATTTGGGCAGGGGGGCACACCCCTATTGCGAATGCTCATCACGTGTACTTCTTGGGATTTCTCTAAGGATACAAACCTTTTTATTCCTGATTACAGGAATCATTGTCCTCATCTTCTACATATACTGACCATTTTATTTCTTCTGAAATAGCCTGTCATCTTGCATGGTCTGGATTATAGGGTAGATTCTACCTATAGTCCACTGGATATACATTTCTCTCATTGTCATATTGTTATTTTTTATAATTTCCTCTTGCTTCATTAAAACATGTTTGATTTTCTACACTGTCTTCCATGAGTTTTTGTTTACACTGTTTTTGTTCCTGCCCTGTACCTTTATTCTCCTCCTTTTCTTGTTGTTCTGGTTGTTGTGCATAAATGCCCTTTTCAATTTGCTTATTCTTCCACTTTTTATAATGTGGACATTCCTGTTTGACATAGCTTATATTTCTACAGAAAAAAAACACAACCTTTTTCTCTGAGTTTCCTGGAGTCGGAAGTGCCGAAGCAGCACATGGTTCTTCTCTGTCTCCCCATCTCTCTCTTCTTCATCCTCACCCCACTGCACCTATAATTTCAAATACATCATCTGTCCCTAATGAGAAGATATAAATGTTTAAAAATGTCTCTGTCATCACTCATTACCTTTTCCCTCATTAACTTGTGAACACACTGTTCCAGTGTGTCAATTGTTTCTTCATAAATGCACTTAATATCCCCGGAACTCCTTTTACCTGTTTCCAAAAAGGCATGTATAAGGCACTTTTGGGTGTCTTTATCTTGCATTTCCTTGTCATTAGTATTGTGTATTGTTTGAAATGTTAACTTAAAATGCCCTACTTGCCCCAACATTTTGTTAGAAACTGGAATGTTAAAATATTCCAATAATTTAGTAGTTAATGTTTGACCCTGTGAATATGCAAAGAGCACTGCGGCCATCCTGTTTAACTTAGAATCCAAAACAAAGTCATGTCTTACTATAAAAGACATAGCATTTTGGATTTAAAACCAAAAAACACCATTTTAAGGAATCATTCCAACCATTGCCAGCTGTATATGACAATCAGTCTTCAAATGTTAACATACTGTACACTACACCCTTTTTGTTGTTCCACTGTGGAATTGTCTGCAGTAGATGAGATTTTTGGTATAAATCTACAGATGTACCTGTATCAAGTGTGACATTTTCAAGCTTAATTTTATCTCCAGACTTTAAATCATCAAGCTGCTTTTGTAGTCTGCAAGTTGTTCTTGTAAATCTCCTATTTGTATTTGCAATTCTGTTTGCTTTTCTAACCCATCTAACACTCTGGCCTTCTCTTACTCCAACTGGACTCAGATCTTTAATCACTGAAACACTATCTGACTGACTGGCAGAAAAATGATTTGAGTGCTGCATCTGCATTTTGCAGAATGTTGTCAACTTCCTGGTGAAATTGTTTTAACACACCATCATGTCTGACTAAAGCATCTTTTGTTTTTTCTATCAACCTATTCAGACTGTCTGACCTTTTTCAGACAGTGCTTTATTACTAGTGATATCATTCCACTAGAAAACAGTAGGTTTTAAACATTTCATCAAATTGTAATGGTCTATTTTTTTCCATAAAAGTTTTGAAATAATTATAAAAGGTAGGAACTGGGATGTCCACTAGATGTTTGTCTCTCACAGACTTCTAACCTACCTTGTGTAAATGTTGCTGTTATTTTTTGTAAAACAGTTTTGTGACATGTACTATAGAAACATGGATATTTGTCACCACAATTTATACGTTCAACCAAAGTTCTACATTTTTGCAAATACTGATCATAACACTGCATCCATTTGCACAGATAGTACCAAATAAAGCCTTATTACTTTTAACATCACTACTGGCTTGTTCATACCATTATCTTAAGAGAGTTCCAACTTTGTCTGAAGTCTGATTTAAATCTATAGCAAATGTGTACCTGATGGCATCCATGTTAAGATCAAAAAGAAGCTTACCAACCAAAAGATTGAAGACACGTAATCAGGCTGCTGTCGAATTCCCTTTTCTGACAAACTGATGGTGAAACGTCACAGAACAGATGCTGAAATTAAACCGGGTACTTCACCGAAATGTGGAAGACTAGAACTGCCGAGCTGTTCAAAACTGACAACTGGAAGTTGGCGCCAATGGGATGGAAATGTTTTTTGTAGTGGACTTGTACAAGCTATATAAGGTTTTAGGACTGCGGGCTCGCCAGTGATAAAATAGCAAGCAACAGACATATTGACACTGTACAACTGTATTCATAGTAAACTGGGTTTATTATTGCCAACCAAACACTGCCTTCAAGGTTGCATCAATTCAGCATAACATGGATGGTGTCAATTCTTGCACTTCCTTTTAATGTCTCTGCATGTCTTTGCACTAAAGAGAAATGTCCTAAAAGAATGCAAACAGTTCTTGGTTTATATAGTCTTTTAGTTCTTCTTTCTTGACACTTTTAGTGTGTCTGATATTTTTACCCCACCAGTTTCTATTTTCTTGTAGATCATTAGACATATTTCTTGTGAAGTCCCTTGTTTTTCCTTTTTCACAGACCATGTCCTTATTTTTGTCAATTACTTCCCTATAAAATGCATGTTAGTCATTACTCAGCAACTCAAAAGTACTTATTATGCTTCTTTATCATTTCTCACAGGATGCCATTCATTACTAACTTTTTAAGCCCGTAGCCACATGTTGCTAGCCAAGCAAATATTTTTACTTTGTTTACTGCATATTTTGAGCATGATTATATCGCTGAGCTGGACATGTTTGTCCTCTAGCTGCCTAATACATTAGATTCTGCACTTAGCACTTTTAGCCTTTGCTCTTTCATACAATGTTTAACCCATTTAAAATGTATTTTATACAACATCTATCACATATCCTCCCTAATGCACAAAAGGGATAATGCATGGAAGAACTGGCTAAAAATAAAATCCCCCATTCACCTCCAAACCTATAAAGAACCCTGCAACCTCACTAAAAAAAAGGCAATAATGATAAAAAAAACTTCTATTTAAAGCCTCAAACATACCATGACAATAATCCTACAAAATTCTGGAACATGATTAACAAAATGCTTTACCCAGGTTCTCTCAGTATACCTAACCCTTACCCTAACAACTCTCCCCTGGAAACCACCACTATACTCAACTCCTATTTCACTGACTCCATTTACAAACTAACCCAAAACAGTCATGCTTCCAGTCTCACTATTCCTTCCCCCGATCACAAACTTACTTTTTCACTGAAATCTATCCCCACTGCCTACATAAAATCATTACTGAACAAATTAAACCCCTGCTCTCCTTCAGCAGTAACCTACCACCTGTCTTCCTAATGCTATTTGCTAACTAAATAGCCTACCCTATCTCTACTCTCATCAAACAGAATCTACAGTCCCCTCATTCGGGAAACAATTCTACACTATACCAATACACAAAGGAGGACAACGCGGACAACGCCACTAACTTCTCAAACTACAGGCCCATAGCCATTCTGTCCCCCCTCTCGAAAATACTTGACAAATGTGTACACAAACAGCTCCTTGATTACCTTCTACAAGAAAAATCTACACACTCCTACCCAACAAGGCTTCCACCCTTAACATAGCACAATTTCTGCTCTAATTTCCTTCAACCAGAGACGAAAATAACCTATTATCCTGTCTATTTCTTGACATTTCCAAAGCCTTCGACACTGTCTCTCACCCCAAGCTTCTTTCTAAAATGTCGGATCTTGGTGTCTCCTACCCAACACTCAAATGGTTCTCCAGCTACCTTTCCAACAGACAGCAGTCTGTTAAGTGGCTCTCTTCCTTCTCACACTTCCTCCCTGTTAGTACTGGCATACCACAAGGTTCCATGCTTGGACCACTACTATTCAACATCTTCACTGACTGTCTTCACATTCCTGCTCTCAGACCTCTCTTATACAATATGCTGATGACTCCACTATCATCTGCACATCTGATGATCTTTCACAACTCCATGCTTTAATCCAAAACTCCTTCAACTCCGTCGAAAGGTGGCTTACAGACAAATCAACTTGTACTCGATCCCAAAAAAACTTCTCTTATTTCTTCCAAAAACCTCTCACTTGTCTTAAATCTTCATTAGCTATCACATCCCTTGACAACACTGTAACAAATGCAGAAACATACACCAAGTTCCTGGGCGTTATCATTGATGATCAACTAAAATTCGATCTACATGTTCAAAACTGCATAAAAGAAGACTCGCCAAAAACTTGGCTTGCTCTATAGACACAAAAACTTCCTCACCAAGGACTCTAGACTCTCCCTTGCCTATGCCTATCTTCTTCCCAGTCCACTTTATACCTCTCCAATCTTAACCAACCCACAAACCTGTTTAAAGTCTAAACTTGAACTCTCATATAATAAAGTAGCTAGGTCCGTTGCAAATCAACTGTACAATTTTTAAATCCCAAAACTGGCTTGAACTCCTTCACTAGCTCCTTCTGGATCAACTGCTCCTTACTCACTCCATTATTAACAAACCTACCTCCTGCCCTGCCATTTCATCCCTTATCACCTTATATACTCCTAATCTCTGTCTCTGGAGTTCTGACCAGTTTCTCTTGGAAATATACAAGCCCCCAAAAGAACAACAGGCCAAAACCTTAAAAGCTTCCCTGTAGCCCTAGCCTGGAACAAACTTCTAATCATCAGAACTATAACCAATACTCTCAATTTCAAAAAGGCATTAATTAATGAGAGACACTACTGAATTCATGGCTCGGCTTCTGCCAAAACCCAACTGAACTCTCTCATCCCCTCCTCCCACCCCTCACTTCTCACTGTTCCCCTGACACCTCACCTTATCTCCCCCTCTTACACCCCCATATAAAACTTCCTAATACCCTACCTTACTCTGCCCCACTCCTCCTTCACTTCACATGCCTATCACTTTCTCCCCTTCCCCAATACAAGTAGCATAGTAGTATGACAATTTAAAATAACCCTGATTCTTCTGCTCTACATGCCCATTTATCTTTACACCTTCCCTAGTACCATAAGCAAATATTCAATCTATTGTTTTATTGTCCTTTCTATTTCTTCTATGTACCATCTTCTTCAGCACTTTGTTTGATAGGATTTTACTCCTTATCTCTTTACTTCTTGCCTTGTAGATTGATTTTTTTATGTATTTTGCTGTATTTTGAGATTTTTATGTATTTAGAGTTACTTCTGTATTTAGCATCTGTCATGTATTTGAAGTTTTATGTACTCTGTGTTATCTCTGCATTTAAAAGTATTTTGTATGGAGTTTTTCTCCTTGAGCCTCTGCTGAAAAAGGACACATGCTCAGTTGGACACAGTCAATAAGTGTCAAAATTAAAAATAAAATAAAAATAAAAACAAAACTGCAGGAGGAACTAAAACAAAAGCATTGCTTTTTACATTAATTCCAGTTATGTTGCAATCTAAGGTTAATACCACATTCTCAGCCCAAGTGTAAATGTGACCATGAAGTTCAACACTAAGGAAAGTACCAATAAAGAACTACAAAATGTTATTAATTACTGGAAGGTAAAGTGTAGGACACCAGTTAATGCTCCTCAGCATACATGGGAATCCAGATATATCAGAGCCTTCATCATCTGACAACAGCTCTAAATTGTGGCTTTAACAGTTTTTCTTCCCTGTTTTAAAAAATTGGAGTATGATTATTCAAGCAGTCTAACAGAAGACCAGCATAGGCAAAATTAATTGGTTGATCACTCAGTAGCCAGTCTGGGTGGGTTACTCCTGTGTTGTAACTGTTCCTTGAGATACTGACCTTTTCCCACATACCTGTTAAAAAGGAACTTAAGGAAAGAGTAGTGGAAATTATTCAAGCGTTATTAGGGAATATAGAAGTATTTTCAGAAATTATGGTTAGTGATTGGGATAAATGAAAATGTAGTTTAAAAATAGGGTTGAAATAAAAGAGAAGGAGATATGGTTAAGAATAAACAGAAATTACTTACTGGGGAAGGCAAAGGTTAAAGTACTGCAAAATAAGAGGAATCTCACAGAACAAGAGGAGGAGCAAATGCAGAGTGCAAAAATAAAGGAGTATCTGGATAAATATGCATGAGTTTAGAAAGACTGCAGTTAAGCAACTATTTTTGATAACTCCAGTGCACAAAAACTTTTAGCACAATGTCTTAGGCAACAGAACATTGAAAGGGTTGTCACCAAACTTAGGAAACCTATAACAAGAAAAATAACCAGAGATCCTGTAGAGGTTTTAGAGATATTCTGGAAAGTTTATGAAAATTTGTACAAAGCAGAGACATGTGGAAATCAGAAAGCGTACAAATACAAATGTAATTTCAACTCAACCCTATTTTTAATTATGCCAAGATTAGAGATAAACGAGATTCAAAAAAAAGAAGTTATGTACTTACCATAATGTTCCATGTGAGTTGTTCATCCCACCTTCATTCTTACTGATGGGTTCAGAGATGATCCCTCTGCTCCAAGTCGGCCTACTACAAAGCTAGAGGATTTCAAGTAGCTTGAGGCCAAGTCCCTATCCCATGATGCACCTAGAGTTACCTCAGATCTTGTTTGTTGTGTATAATACCATATGTCATTCGTTAACTCCATAAGAGAGAAAGTATAGAAGGTTTGAGTGACCAGGAAGAATCTAGCATCTCAGTCTTCTGAAAGCCCAGGAGGGGGGTAGGAGGGAGGGACGTAAGAATGAAGGTGAGATGAACAACTCACATGGAACGTTATGGTAAGTACATAACTTCTTTATGTGAAGTTGTTCTATCTCGCCGTTCATTCTTACTGATAGATAGCGTCCCAAGCACCATCTACCTCGGGTGGCTCACGGGAGTATATTTTTCAGGACCATGGATCCAAAGGAGGCCCTGTCCCTAGAGGCCCTGTCAGCTTTGTAATGAGTGATAAAGGTATGAGGTTTCGACCAAGTGGCTGCTGCACAAATGTTATCAACAGGAAGTCTGGCAGAAAAAGCAGAGGATGTAGAAACTGCTCTGGTTGAGTGAGCTTTGATTTTATGTTGTAAGGGCATATTGGCAGCTGAATAAGGTGATACAATCAGATAACCATTTAGACAGAGTTGTTTTAGCTACTGGCATACCTTTCCTGGAGCCTGAAAAGGAAACAAAAAGCTGATCTGATTTCCTGAAATCTTTTGTTCTATCCAAATAAAATCTGGGTTGTCTATGAACATCAAGTTTGTGCAGCATGTACTATAGATTGTTAGAGTGACTGAGGAAGAAAACTGGCAAGTCAATAATTTGGTTGAGATTAGTTTCAGTGCAAACGTTGGGCAAAAAAGGGGTTTGTTTGAAGTGAGATTGCCAGCATGGGAAATCAAATAAGGAGGCTTAATGGACAAGGCTTGAAGCTCTGACACTCCACGGGCAGAAGTAATAGCTACTGAAAAGATGGTTTTCCATGAAAAAAATATGAGGTCACATGAGGAAGCTGGTTCAAATGGAGGAAGAATTATGCGGGAAAGCATAAAATTTAGATTCCATGGGGAATAGAGAGATTTCACAGGAGGTCTAACATAAAAGGTCCCTTTGAGAAAGGCTTTGGATAATTTGTGTGACATAATATTCAACCCTTCGAATCCAAGATGGAAGTTAAGAGATGGCAGCAAGTTGAACACGGACTGTTGCTGCTGCAACTCCTTTATTGAAGATCATGGTCAAGAATTCTAGTCTAGAAGCCATAGGGCTTGGTAAGGATCAATATTGTTTTTAGAGGTCCACAGAGAAAATGTTTTCCATTTGCTCAGCTATAGCTTCCTCGTAGAGGATTTATGAGAGGATAAGAGAATTTGCATTGTCTCGTTGGAAAGGTTATGGAACCTGGCAATGATGGGAATTGGAGCAGCCAAGCTGTCAGCTTCAGTGACTGCAGACAGGCATGAAGTTCCCCAGACGAGTGCATCAGAAGGTCTCGAACTGGGTCCAGATTCCAGGGGTCCTCCAAAAGATGAAGTCGAAGGAAGGGGAACCAAATCTGACAAGGCCAGTGAGGAGCTATTAGAATGATAGTCCTTCCCAGGGCTTTCGCTTTCTGTAATATCTTGGGTATCAACGGGATTGGTGGGAATGCAGAGAGGAGACCCGGGGGCCACTCGTGAACGAATGCATCCCTTGGGGCTTCTCCCAGAGGGGGAATCAGGGCAAAGTAGCTTCTGCATTTCGTGTTCATGTGACTGGCAAAAAGGTCGCAGCAAGGCTGGCCCCACCTGCAGAATATCCTGTCCGCTATTTTTGTCTTGAGGGACCACTCGTGGGGCAACACAATTGCTCTGCTCAGCTTGTCTGCTATCACGTTGGATTTCCCCGGGATGTGCATTGCTAACAGAAAGCGCTGGGTGGCTATAGCCCACTGTCATACTCTTAGGGCCTCGTGACAAAGGGGGTATGACCTGGTTCCTCCTTGCTTGTTCAAGTACCAGACCACTGACATGCTGTTCGCCTGAATAGAAACTGTACCCAGAGGAAGAGAGTCCTGGAAGTATTGCAATGCCAAAAGTACTGTTCTCATCTCTAGGACATTGATATGCAGATGTGTCTCTTGATCGGTCAATGTGCCTTGGGCTGTCCTTCCCTGAAAATGCCCCCCTCCACCCTATAAGGGAAGCGTCCATGGTCACTGTGGCCACTGGTGGGGGTAAAACAAATGGACGTCCTATCGTAAAATGAAGTGAGGTCAACCACCACTGAAGATCCTTTTTACAGGAGTTTGTGATCATTACCCTGTGAGACATGGGGAGCTCTTGGTAAGACCATTGAGTGAACAACAGCCATTGCAGTACCCACATGTGCATACGACCCAGTGGTATGGCCAAAATTGCTGCCATCATACCTAACAATTTTAGAACTTCTGATGCTAGAGCCTTGTTTCTGGATATTAGAATGCGGACCTGCTGATGGAGAAGTAAAACTCTTTCTCCTGGAAGTCTTAGCATGGTGTTGGTGGTGCCCAGTTCTGCTCCGACAATGCAGATTTTCCTGAGTTTATTGTAACACCCAGCTGGTTGCAGAGTGACAGAGTGGATTCCCTGGCCTGAATGAGTTGCTGCCTGATGGTGATGAGGAGCCAATCATCTAGGAATGGAAACACCTGGAATCTTAAACGTCTCAGGTAAGCAGTGACCACTGCCATGCATTTGGTGAACACTCTGGGGGTTGTAGTTAGACCAAAGGGCAGGGCTCGAAACTGGTAATGATTGGCTCCCAGCCGGAAGCACATATGATCCCTGGATGGCCTCGCCATTTTTATGTGGTAGTACGCATCCTGCAGATCTATCGAGCACATCCATTTGTCTTTCTCTAAGAAGGGAAGTATCGACTGAAGCATGACCATCTGAAACTTCTCTTTCTTTAGTCTGCTGAGGTCCAATATAGGTCTCCAGTCCCCTGTCTTTTTTGGAACTAAAAAGAATCTTGACTAAGTTCCGGATCCTGTCTGGTCTGCTGGGACTGGTTGGATGACTTGTTTTCTTAGCAAAGTCTGGACCTCTACTGTTGCTTGTTCCCTGTAAATGAGTGGAACATCCGGGGTTTTTCTTGTCGGTGGAGGAGGTGTGGCAAATGGGATGAAGTATCCTCTGGAAATTATATTTTTACCCAGTTGTCATTTGTTATTTTGAGCCAGGCGCCTGGGTACAAAGATAAGCAACCCCCAAATGTCTCCAGAGCAGGACAATCGGGCCTCCTTTCAGGAGCGCTGGTAGGGCTTCCCAAAGAAGTGATCTCTATCACCCTGGTTTTGTGGACTCTCTCTGCCGCGAGGCAGCGTCTTCCATTATTGCCGCCTCCTCTGCCCCTGGAGGGGAGATTCACCACGTGTGTCCTGAAAGGCTCCTTGGGCTTTACGGAACCACATTTTCCCTCCCCTTTGACCCTTGAGTTTGGGTCTGGTAGGGGTGGAAAAACAGACTCCAATGGCAGGCAAGAGAGTCTTTCCCACCTGCTCACACCTGGTCAAGATTTCCTTAAATTTGGCCCAAAAAGGGATGAGCCATCAAAAGAGTTATTCACAAAGGATGACTTGAAGGACTCTGCGAAGGAACACGAGTGCATCCAGGAGTGTCTTCTAAGAGCAACTCCTGTATCTGCTGCCCTGCTCGTTGCATCAGCTGCATGTGAAATGAGTTGCATGGACGAGTTAACAATAGAGTTGAGGGTAGCAAGCTGGGAGGCAACTTTGTCTGTAGCTCCTGCAGCTACTGTACCATGAACAGCATCTCCCAGCTCTTTAAGGAGATCTCTTTGTAGTCTCACAAAATGGGTTAAATAGTTAAGCGAACGGAGTGCAAAAGTCACCGAACTAATCATGTGCTTCCCGCATCTATCCATTATCCTGGAGTCTCTATTAGGAGGATGGATAGACAAGGAAGTTCCAGATATTTCCTTTTTGGTGGTTGCTGCCACCACCATGACATCAACTGGCACGCCTTTGGTCAAGAAGGGTTTGTCTTGGGGGGGCAGATATGAACCTATTAGGCCTCCTAGGGACAGGCTCCATGGTGGCGAGAGACTCCCACACCCTTCGTGAGACCAGCTGCATAATCAAAGGGCGGAGACACCCAAGAGGTGGAGGGCTGAGACTCGAAAGCTTTCAGGAGAAACAGCTCGTCCTCAGTAGGGTTGGTGGACTGCCAGTCACCCCTCTGCCTAAGGATTTCAAGTATCTCTGCAAATGAGATATCCTCAGAGGGGGACCGTGGGGACCCTTCTGCTTCATCCAAGTCAGTATCAAATGTTAGGGACTCCTGAGGGGAGTCTAAATGTTTCCTCTTACACACACTGTTCCTGGGAACCTCATCAGTGGGAGCTTATGGTGAGGTCTCGGAAGAGCATGGGCCACCCAGTGGGGCTTCCTGAGGCTCAGTGTTTCTGCACTTTGCTAAGATCTGTAAAGAAGAAGCAGACAAAGGCGCTTTAGGGGATGAGGAAGCCGGACCTGAGGTTGAGGAAGTCATGGGAGACATAACTCTCCTTATGGCTTCGAAGGCACCCCTGCTCCGATGTGAAGGGACCGATGGATCTGAGGAAACCGTCGATACCCTCGGCACTGGGACAGTGGGCTCCAAGCCCAAGGTAGGAGCTGAGCTTATCCGAGTCGAAGCCCCGAGAGGCACAGTCAGAACCAACAAGTCGATTCAATTATCCTCCCCGGACCCGACCAGAGAGTGTCGGATCCTAGAGTCCTCAATCAGTGCTGAGGATGTCAGAGTGATCGAAGCCAAAGACACTGGAGCAGGCATTGGCTCTGAAGGCTCCACAATCAACAAGTCTGACTCCTCCGGCTCCAAAGCGCTGGTACGGCTAGGAAGAAAAAGAGTTATAGCTGGCATAAGGGTCTTTGGCTCCGAAGCTGCCTGGGTCGGAGCTGATAACAATTTTGCAAAGGCCGGTGCCTGTAACCGCTTCTGCACCACCCAATCCACATCCAAATCTGAAAGGTTAACAGAAGACCGAGATGAATGGATCGATGGTACCAACTGAAGTAGCAGAGATTTAGGCATTTCGGATACCGGTTCCAAAACTGGGGTCCGGCTCTGAAAAGAAAAGACAGTTGGCTCAGAGACCTGTGGAGCCAATGTCACAGACTTTTTCGACTTTTTTGAATCCACAGAAGTCTTGGAGGACTTTGAGGACTTACTAAATCCATCTTGGTCATTCAAAGCCTCCTGGAAAGAAGGTTTCAACAAACCCCTGTCAATAAGTTTCCTCTTTCTCTCTCTTGGAGAACCAGAGAGGAAAACGAATGGCATATGGAACATGTTTCTTGTAAGTGCAAGGCACCTAAGCAGTAAACACAACTGACATGGCAGTCAGTAACAGACATCATCTGCCCAAATTTAGGGCATTTTTTAAACCCTGACAGAGTGTTTGTCCTTGTCATCAGCCATGACAGAAATGGACACACCCAACAACAACAAATATAAATTAGCCTTCTAATAAAAAACAGGCTAACTGTAAACACATACGCACAAGCCCTTTGAAGTAAGGCTAACTACAAAGAATTAATAAGCCTTCTAATAAAAAACAGGCTAAATATATGCACACAAGCCCTTAAACTAAGGCTAACAAGCACACACACACGAATTATCTAAGCAGATAATATTAATAAGTGAAAAATCACTAAACTACACAAGCAAGTTAACTCTAACAGTTATAAAATCTTACGAAAGGTCACTAAATAATCACACAATACTATGACTAAGAAAAAGGGTGACAGAAAGGTCACTGAATAAACAAGTTCTAGTCAGAAAATTTAAATAGGCCTATGAAAAAAATGTGGCCAAAAATACAGCTATGAAAAAGCACACAAGGGAAGGAAAACTGCAGATAAAGCTATAAGAGCTTATCTAACCTAAATATCTAACTATTTAACAATAAAATCTTAATACTTTTTAGAAAGAGAAAAGTAGTAAAGTTTTTACTGGCCCGAGCTAACAAGAACATTCAATCAGTTGCAGCGGAAAACTAGATCTGAGTTAACTCTAGATGTATCATGGGATAGGGACTTGGCCTCGAGCTACTTGAAATCCTCGAGTTATGTAGTAGGCTGACTCAGAGCCGAGGGATCGGCCCCGAACCCATCAGTAAGAATGAACGGCGAGATAGAACAACTTCACATCTAACAGTTAATTCAGGAGGTGAGGAGATAAAAATAGTGATGTATAATCAATCTTCAGGAAAGTCTTCAGGAGCAGATGGTATTTCTATGGAGGTTTGGAAAATAGGAGGGAAAAAAGTTATAAATATCTGGAAACTTTTGTTTAATGTTATTTTAAAAGAAGGGGACGCACCAACTTCTTGAAAGAAATCCTAAAAGAGAATAACAAACAACCATACAGACTATTAAATTCTTAAAGTAGCAGAAAATATGCTAAGAACTAAGCCAGTATGACAATGGAGAAAGAGGATTTTGCCAATAGGGATGACTGCAAGTAGGGGTACAGAAAATAGGCAAGAGGAGACTGGACTTTATGGGAGAAACCGTGCAAAGGAACTAAGATATTGGAAGCAAACAACTCAAGCAGGAAAGGGGTAATAAAGTGGGATGAGGCCAAGAAGACATTTGGATTGCAGGCTAGAGACTACCTTCCCTACCAGGGCTTAATCTCAAAGCACAGGCAAAGAGAAAGGGACAGGGGACTTTTAAGTAAAAGACCTGCTCTGTTAGAATTTTTAATTGAATCTAGAACAGAAGCAACTATTAAAAATGAATAATTAGTGGGTTATATTAAATATTGCACGATAATAATCAATCAGACACGGTTAGAAAAGATTGGGAAGAGAGACTGGAAAAGCAATTTGCAAGAAAATGATGGAAAGACATATGTATGGTTCCCAACTACGCAACCAAGTCCAGAAGGTTTGGAATCTTTCCTTTGAAGTGTCTGCATAGGTATTTTTATACCCCAAGTAGACCTCAACAGATTTTTCCTCAGGTAGATAGCAAATATTGGAGGTGTGACTGAGAAGAAAGGGGTAACTGGGAACACTTGTTTTGGGAGTATAACGAGTTGACAAATTTTAAAAATTCACTCCAGAGTATTCGGTCAGAAATATTGGGTGAGCAAAGGGCTGTAAGTAAGGAAAAGATTATTTTCAGCTGGCATACAGGATCTTAAGATTATTTTCAGCTGGCATACAGGATCTGAATTGCCTAGACACAGTAAGGCCTTACTAAGTTCAGTTCTGTTGGTTGCCAAAAAAAACAATTACTAGAAAACTGGCTGTCAAAAAGCAGCAATTATTAGAAAATGGGAAACAAAGTCTACACCAGCTGCATTTGTGGTATTGAATATTATAAAAAAGGCAAAATGAGCTAGAAGAGGGATCTTTAGGAAAGGGAAGGAGCAAATTACATAGAAGTAAATGGAAATTGTAGGATACATGCATAATAATGTTCAGGAAGATTGAGGTTTAAGGGAAGGCAGGCACTCAGCAATTTAATTTTTGTAATGTTGTACTGATGATAGTAGCAAAAAATATATGTGATGTATATTTTATTTAAATGCAAAAAATGTTAAAATGGTTTGTTTTTGTTTCTGTTAAAATATGTTTGTTTCTGTCTTAAGTGATAATTTAATAAAGGTGTTTAAAAAAACAGAAAAAAAGATAACCTATTGTTATTAAATGCACTTATCCCCACGTTGGGATAAGTATGCTTAATTCAGCCCTCTTACAATATACAGTTTCTTAACAAAAAATAAATAAAAATTAAAGAAAAGGAAATGAATACAATTTCTCATTATATTTCACTGCCTGGAACAAAGGACACCAACACACTGCCATGCAAAGAACCAAATGGCTTCCCATTATTGTGAAACTAAACTTAAAACTAAACTTTAAATTTTAGCAGCTGGAGCACTGTCCTCAACTAATTCATAAAGTGAGTTTTTTTTAATGTACTGCTACCCCATTAGATCCATCAAACAAGGTACTCTCACCCCGAGACACCCCACTTTTACTCTGAAACTTTCTGAGACAGCATCTACAAATATTGCATCTGTAGGATGAAACACTGTACCAGCTATCATCAGGAATGAATCAATTAAGAAAGTGTTTAATAATTAGTTAACAAACATACAAATATAAATATTTCCAAGGCAAGGGATGATACCAGCTCCCTTACTACCCTTTTAATTCACTGTACTAACCTGTTTCTCACTCTAATGTAACAAATGCAGCACTTCTTTTTACATGTACACTTCAGATGTTTTAACTGCATACGGTTTTCACATCTCCATCATCTTATATAATTTAATCACATACTGCTGTACAGCCAAGTCACTTCCCCAAATCTGTGTTGCAATGATACGTGCTTTGGCCAGGGAAGTAGATAAAAAGAGTTTCAGAACCAGTTCACTTATCCAATTAACAAATAATAAATAAATATAAACAAAATTGCACTATGAATAAGAGCTTTGCCAAGCCCAAAACATGACAGTACTATAACAGCATTTATTGCTTTAAGTGATATGAAGCTTAGGTACAACAATTCCAGTAGCCCTTCAATGGTAACCACTGAGGTATGCATACAGACTTATGCCACCCAAACAGTTAACACATTGTCATAACATGCAATTAAACAGAACTGAAAAAAGGCTGGAACAAATGACCCCTACCAAACAATCCTGTGTTATTTTTTATCAGATAAAAGATAATTACATGTATGAATTATTTTATAACAAAATGATTTAAGCTAATAAACAAACTACAGAGAAAGAATGACACCACAGCAGAGACGAGGTACTGGACTTCATGTGCACAGACAGATCCTCTATGCCACTCTGAGTATTTATTTGCCAGTGGTACTGAATGCCAACACAAGGAGGTAGTGCTATGAGTTTCACAAGTTTTGGTTAGGCAAAGTTACACCACCAACAATAAATACTGAAGCTAGAGCTTAATTTACTAAGGATAGCCAACATGACTCTACTCTTAGAAATATATGTGGGACAGTTTAAATGCGGTTTTAAACTGCTGTTTTGTTATGGTGTGAACAGGAATAAAATAAGTTAAGCAGCACAGGGTCAGCAAAGAATCTCACTATACCATCAAGTGCCAAGGGATATAGGTCAGTGGCATTTCTGTAAAACATAAGTTATTTATCAAACAAAAAGGACACTGGCCAGAAAAAACAGTGTTACTGAAAGAAATGAGTGAAAAATGATTATAGAATTTGGGGAAAAGAATTTAGCATCACAAGCCAAAAGTATAGACTACTTGATATCTTCTACATTATTTCCTGATCATTTCTAATTAGTTGACTCCTGTTTCTAAAAGTAACACATAAAGCTAAAAGAAAAACATAATTTACTAGAGCACATCATCTGAGTCTATAAACTTCATATTAAAATATGTCTTCTGCCATGTCTGCATCATTTGTGCAGTGTTAATGATGTCAACAGTCTTCAATTAGTATTTGTTAAAACATTGCTCTACTTCAAAATAACCTGATGAGGGCTGTCACACAGTTTTTTTTTTCCTAACTGAAAGTTCCCTTTCTTATAATACATGCCACAAAACCAGTACAATTTCTTTTGTCAGGCTGCTGTTTTCATAGGTTCATAGGTGTATACTAGGCTAACGGCCCTGGGCCCTTTACAAGCCTAGCCATAGGATTACCCTGGCATCGTGCCACCCGACCTTAGTTCCCAGTGCCTCTGTCGAGTAGCGCTACTGGAGTTATCCCTGGGGTGAATTTTCTATTTCCCATCCACTCATCGAGATTTCTCTTAAAGAGGGTCAGCGCGGTGCTCTGCTTGTGAGATTGAGGTCTCTGGAGTGTATGGTGCGGAGGGATTGGGATTTCTTTAGATGCAGCATTTCTAACTGAGCTGGGTCAGGCATGGCTTTATAAGTCAAGCAGAGATCGCCTCTAAGTAGGCCATGTGAGACAGAGAATAGTTGTGTTTTTTTGAGTCTGTCCATATAGGACAAGTGTTTAAGGCCTAGGATCCTCTCTGTGAGGTATTTTTGCGGCCTCTCCAGTTGTTGCAGGTGTCTGGTGAGGTACATGCCAAATGGGGCATGGTACTCGGTTTGGCCAAATGAGGGAAGAGTAGAGAGACAATGACCTCTTTCTTTCGGGATGCAAAACCCTTAGTAATGAGATGAGCCACACAGAAGGACTTTCTGACCACAATGGCAACGTGGTGATCAAAAGAGAGGTTGCTGCCAACATGTGTTCCCAGCTCGCTTATAACGCCTTCTGTGTTCAGTGGACTACCATCGATGTGGTAATTCATGGGAACCGGGTTTTTCCCAAAGGGGATGACGACACATTTTTTGGCATTGAGCTTAAGGCCATGGTTCTGACACCAGTCATCAGTCTCCATGAGGCCATTCTGTAGGATGTCAACATCACTTCAGGAGTTACCAATAGCTCCCAACTTGCAATCATCTGCAAATTTTACCAAATAGGAGAGGACCCAGGACCGAACCCTGTGGGACTCCACTCATGACTAGTCGGCAGTCTGACTTGGAGTCAGCTATTTTCACACTGTGGGTTCTGTGAGCCAGTTTGCAACTCACCTAGTGATACAGGGGTTGATGCCTAGCTTAGTGAGCTTTTGTATGATTCTTGAGTGGGGAATAATATCAAAGGTCTTGGCCAGATAAAGGTAGGCTATATGAACCACCTTGCCTTCATCCACAGCTCTGGTGACTGACTCAGAGAAGTCAACCAAGTTGAGCAGGCATGATCTACCATTCACAAAAACCAAACTGTGTGGGATCCAGAGTTTGGAGATTTCCTATACCCTTGTTTATTAGGTCCATGATGATGCGTTCCATAGCTTTGCATATCAGACTCGTCAGGCTAATGGAGCGATAGTTCCCGGGCTCTGTAGTTGCTCCTCCTTTATGGAGAGGGATGACTGTAGCAGCATGCCATTTGGTAGGGACAAAGCCTGAGGTGAGGCTGTGATTGCCAGTTCACTCTGTAGTTCATGTAGAACACAGCCAGGGATATTGTCAGGTCCCATAGAAACTGTATTCTTGGCCTTGGACAGTGCTGTTTTAACTTGTGTAGCAGTAATACTGGGTGCCTGGCAATCTACTGCTATTGTGATTTGTCCCTGGGGGGGTGGGGGTAAAGTTGACACTGAATCTGTCTGCCAGTATATTGGCAATATCTGTTGGCTCAGTATAGGAGGTACCATTGTGCAGTAGCTCAGAGCAAATCTGGGTATTGCCATGGAGATTCTTTACATAACTATAAAAGGCCTTGTGGCTGTCTTTACTATCTGCTGTAATTCTGTTTTCATAGCTAGTTTTAGAGGATTTGATGAGGGATCTCAACTTTTTGTTGATGCCAAGGGAGTTTTTCCAGTCTTGGGACTTCACCTTATTCCGCATCAGTTTCCTCCTTCTGTTGTAGAGTTTGTTTATGACAGGGGACCACCAGGTTGCCTTACTTTTTTTGGAGGAGAGCGTCTTGGTTCTATTGGTTATGGCAAGATCCATGCATCTGTGTACTTGTTCGTACAATGCATTGGTGTATGATTCGGCAGTCGTGCAACTATTCTCCATTTGCATGGGTGCCGTGAAGTTAGCCAACTCTGTTTTTAGGAGCCCATACTTAGCTTTGGAGAAGTTTTTCATGATGGTTACTTTTGTGGGGGGGGGGGTGGATTTCCAAGGTGATTAGTTTGTGGTCGGATCTAACCAAGGAAGAGTTGACTATTGGTGTAGCGCAATGATCGCCCATGTTAGTAATGACCAGGTCAAAGATGTTGCTACCTCTAGTAGGGTTAAGAACGAACTGGTAAAGGGCATTGGAATTAATTAATTCCAGGAAACCTTGGGCAAGGAATTTAGCATCAGTACTGAAAAGTGCTGCTTTTGTTGACACCTTTCAATTTATCTTTGTGAACGTCTTAAAACTGAAAATGCTTTACTTCAGTTGGGTAGCAAGATACTTTTACAAAACACACACACAAAAAAACTTCATTAGTTAAAAGGTCGTCCCTCCCTCATGCATTCTGCCAATCAGAAGAATCATATTTCCTGAGTTGCTCACCCAGTTGTGGCAGCACAGCTGGCTTGTCTCTGCCAACAGTAGACTAAATGCTGTTCTGCTTTAGCAGAACATGACTATGCTTGCAACCTCTATTTCAGACAGTCAACAAGTTTAAGCCTCCAGTGGGAAAGGACAAAAGCAAAGGTATAATAAACACCTTGTTATGCAGGCTTCTCCTGGGAGAAGAATCTAAAGGGAGGGCTATAAGCACCTTTTTAAGCAGAATTTTCCCCATGCCACAAATTAAGAACATCACAGTCAATATGATACAAGAGCCAGGAAGATAAATTTCTACATAACCAGGTTTCATGCAAATCTAACATGGTGTACAATGCTAAAGATGAACATTAAAGAAATGCCATGCAAAATTAACTGGTTCGCCAAGTACAGCAAATTGATACAGTAATTGACATTAATAATCATATCATCAGCTAAATTAGCTGTTTGATTACAGAAGCAGTTTGTTTGAGTTGCATTTTTGTTAAAAAGATTATGAAAAATGAAGAGAAGGCAAAAAGAAAGAGGTTAATTTTCAGCATTTTTACCAAGATACACACTGTGGACTGTATTGAGAAGGGCCAGTAGTTACCCATGTGGAGTAGTAGTTCAGTGTCAACAAATAAGTACCATATTCCAAGCTAAAAAGGAAAAAAAATCTGAGTTGGCTGCCAAATTTGATGATGTATCACTCCTTTAAAAGCAAAGATAATAAGAAGCTGATGGCAAAGTGCTGGGTAAAGCACTATACAACTAGTGACATTACCTATTTCTGGTACCATACTAAAAATTAAAGCCTTAAAATTTCCACACTCATCTTGGGTGAAAGTACCAGCAATAATTTAAAAAAGGCATAGGATACAGAAAATTGGCATATCTGGTGACCTGCTTTCATGTAACACAGCACCTTAGAGCTTTTTCAAATTAAATGAAATAATTACCACTGAAAAGTTATCACCATAAATAGCTCATTAATAATGCAGATGATACTGCTATATTTTGGTTTCGGTTTCCTGCAAGTCACACTCATAATGCTGCTTGTAAAACATTAACAAAGTACAGCATAATGCTTTAAAAATGGCTAAACCACAAGACCAAACCTGACTGGACAAACTAAGTAGAAATCTGATACTTTTGCACACACACACACACACACACACACACACACACACACACACACACACACACACACACACACCTCAAATGCATTACTATATATTTACAAAACTGAAATACAACACAACAGAAATCACGACTTTGAAGAACAACACACTGTACAGTAATCTTCTTCTTCTTTCAGCAATAAAAACAGTAAAATCTCAAAGTTAAATACATTACTTACTCAGGCACAGTAAAAGGTAACCAAAAAGGTGGAAAAAAAACTAAATCCCTTACGAAAAAGAAAGCATAAACCCCACAAAAAGGAAATGAAGTTGCTCAAGGACAGAGTGGATAAAGTATGCACACAGAAGTCCAGTAGTCCAAACTGCAAAAGAAAATAGAAAGTCAGATACAGCAACCCAAGCGGTAAACTTAAAGATACAGTATACAAAAGTGTGCATTAAGACAGCAATAAGACACTTGCACAAAGTTGCCATGGAAACCCAATTAAATAAAGGCAACAAGCATACCATAAGCCAAAGAGACATATGAAACATGTAGAATGGGGGGAGCATTATAGCTTACTTACAAGTGTCTTTCAGTTCTTGGGAGTTTCCACTAAAATGATTCTGCTTGTGATAATTTTAAGGCTGTGTTACATCGAAGACAGTATACAGATTTTTGAAGCACTATGCTACTGGTATTCAAGTCCCCTCATATGGATTTATTCCCCAGCCCTAAGTTAATGAGGTGTCACACTCCTGTTTGCTGGCAGGCTGGGCAGCAAATGCCTATAGCTCTGAGTTATAATAAATTTCAATATGAGGGAAAAAATCATTTAAGCTGAACAAATATAAATCAGCTTTTTGCCTTATGCATTGAGTATAAATTATTTTCTCATAGGTAAAATTACAAAACACATAAAAAGTAAGCAAAATAAACAAACAAACAATGCAAATAAAACTGTAACAAAATACTTAAAACCATCCTTGTCTTTTTCCAGACAGTCATAAAGAGAAGAAAGACACATCAGATTATAATATATCAATAAACTGCAGCATATGTTATAAAGTAATAGCAATACATGGAAAGAATCACATACAAATGATCAATAATGACACAGGAAACATCCAGACACTGGACACAACCCAATTTGGTTTCATCAGCTGCAGGTCATGCCTACTCAACCTGGTGGGCTTCTTTGAGAAGGTCACCAAAACAATGAATTAGGGCAAAATGGTTCACACTGCCTACCTTAACCTGGCCAAGGCATCTGACACAATATCCCAGTTGGACATTCTTGACAAACTCAAGATGTTAGGTACAAACCCTTACGTCACCCAGTGGATAACCACGGCTCACAGGCAAAAACCAGCATGTTAAAATTGAGGAGTCCTCCTCTTCAAAGACGCCAATCACAGGCACAATCCCTCAGGGATCAGCCCTGGCACTGCTCGTTTTTACTTCTCTGAAAACAAGTCAATGGCCTCCAGTTGACTAAATTTGCAGATGATTGCAAATTAGGAGCTGTCATTTAATCCCCCACTGACACAGACAAATAACTGGTGTCAAAGCCATGGAATAAAACAAAAAGTGACAAGAAATACATAAAAGTATCCACCGGGAAGTAATCCACCCCTGATAATTATCATATTGATAACATACCCCTAAGAGATGACCCAGTAGTCAAGGACTTGTGGACACACACAGACAGTAATCTAGCCTTTGACCATCACGTGTCTACAGTAGTAAGGAAATCATTCTATGTTATGCAACTTATAAACAAAAGTATAGCATCTAGATCCAAGGTAGTCATTCTTCCACTGTATTTGGCATTCATCAGACATATCATTGAGTATAATGCCCCCTTTGGTATGTATCTAACCAGGCATATCCAACAACTAGAACATACACAGAGATTCCTCAATAAAACAATACAGGGTGTAAGTAACACATCCTATGCTGACAGCCTCAAGGCCATATCCCTGTCTTCTGTCTCCTACAGGCTGTTGAGAGAGATGTATGCCTGGCATACAAGGGATTGTCAGACCCCACTCTGATGGACCCCCTGCATATCTGCAAAACAAATAGAACCACAATTACCCATTCTAAAGACTTAAACATTGTCTGTGATATAAACAGACCCTGCTGGAGAGACAGGTATGCATCCCAGAGACTACCCCTTCTCTGGAACAGGCTACCCATTCATGTGAAGCAGACTTCCACCCTAGCCCAACTCAACTGTAATTTGGACAACTGGATGGGGAACAGGAAATTCATCCCTGGTTTGGCACCTATTTCTTGAATGGACTCCCAGACTGGTGTTTGCAAATGTTTCATTTCCCATCACCTGCTAAGACTTATCAAGGGTACCAGAGCTTGTCAGAGTTTTGGGATGCACGGCTAAGCTTAAAAAGGCCCTTGTGGTCATTAGCCTAGTAAAGACCTATGAACCTATGAATGCTCCACAAGACTATTTTTGTTTAAAAATACAGTACCCTGGTTTTCAACTTCCATTTACAGTATCTTACAACTAGCTGATATACACTTAAAAAAATAAAGAAATGGCATCATCAGTGACATAACAAAACAGTAACACAATACATATGCGACGTCCCCATGCTGGGCCAGTAATCAAGGAGCCTGAATCCTCACCACTGACAATGGAGAGGGATGTTCACTTGAAATGGAAATGGATACATTCAGGATTTTCAGATGCAGACCTCTCTGCATCAAGCACAATTTCTCTTAAGAGCACACAGGGTGTACACTCAGTCCAGGGTCTGGTTGTCTCTATCAGTCTCTCCCCAGGTCCCCAATAATGCTCTCCATTGGCACTGTGAAACCAGTACTTCACATCCCTGCCCCAAGTAGCTGCCACACACACTATTTCAGATTTAAATTTACACACACACACACACACACACACACACACACACACACACACACACACACACACACACACACACACACGCACACACCTGGGAATGGCTGACACAGATCACCCACTCTTTCAACTTTGCCTAGACTATAAGGTAGATTCACTGCCATCAGTCAGTCAGTTACTATAAGGCTCTAAAAAGGGTATCCAATTTTGCTGAGTGAAGTTATTGTTAATACAAATGGTAATGTTGGCCAAACAGCCAGTCTTTCAGGAGTGGCTTAGTTATCACTAAATAAATATATGTAAATGCTCTCAAAACTTAAATATTTTTCTAAAAGGACCAGCCACAATGACAAATTTAAATATATTTAATAATAAATAGTAAAAAGAACATGAAAATAATAAATGTCTATTTACAGTAAACACCAGAGTTTCAGTCACAGGGAATACTAAAAATAACACACCTGGAAAGTTTCACACAGTTATAGATAAACCGTATTTAGCTAGTCTCACTATCTATTCCTGATCAACTAAAAGTATTGCTGTTCCTACTTACTGTATAGAGCAAGGCAAGATGGGTGAGTGGTCCTTGTTATCAGATCCAAGAGAAAATACAGAATGCTGCCGAGACTTCAGTCTCCTCTAATACTGAAACATTATTTCTGTACGGAATGACATCACATAAGTCTGGTCATCTGACTCTCTTTCCCGCACTATCTCCCATCACTAGAACCTACCAGGGTTTAGCACCTATGTGCTACAATACACACAGACACAGCTTTGCTCAGATGTGGTGCAGTTGCTGGAAGTCATAAAACCATTTCACTCTTCCTAAAAGGAGCTACCAACTATTCTTTAGTTCAGACATTGTGTCTCTGGCTCCATTCAAAACTGTGGGATAATATCTTTATGGCTTAACCCATAAAATAATTTAATTTCAAGAATATTTTGCAAATTCATGTGTATTAATATTAAACTCTTCACTTCCAGTATATGCTGTTACAATGTATACATTTAAACAGTTACAATAAGGCATGTACATCTATTTTCCTTCAAGCAGGGCATACTGTTGATACATTTTAAAACAGGCAAACCTCACAAACACATTTTCAGCACAAGGATCTGTACAAATCAGATTAATATACAAAGAAATACAATTATTTACAAAATTCCAGCTAGCTGTGCTGGCATATGTTACAAATCCACCTCACTATTTCTCCTGGCATGGCTGGCAGTACCTCCTATCATCACAACATACAAAAAGGAATACACAAAAAAATATAACAAAAGGAATACAGAAAAAAATAGAACAAACAATGTCAACAAACACAGAGGTAAAAGCCATTATAGGGAAAACAACTGACCTTGTAGGGGTGAAGAAGCCTTATCCTTCTGACTCTGGAACTCAAAGTAGTTCATTATCATCCCATAATGTCCTCCCTGTCAGACATTACTGCTTACATACAGTATATTAATACCTTTTCAGCACATTTCAGTCTACATTCAGCATCATAAATTCAAAACAGAACAGTGTTGTATGTGCAAATACATCTAGCCTCCAATACTGTACAGACTTGCAAACTGTATTAGGAACAGCTGCATGACTTCCGCGGTGGTGCAGCGGTAGCATTATTGCACGAAAGCAAGAGGTTCTCCCGTTCGATTCTCAGCTGGAGTGCGGGGAGTGTCTTCTGTGTGTAGTCTGCATGTCCTCCCCGCTGCTGGGTGGGCGTCATGCATAAATGGGCATGCCTTCGTTGAAGGATGAACGTCGAGCTGGCACCTCGGCGTTCGTGAAAATCTACTGCCAATCATTAGCGGACCGGAGATCCACTGTGGCAACCCCTAACCGGGAAAAGCCGAAAGACAACAACAACAGCAACAACATTAAGAACAGCTGCATGAGAAGCAAAATATCCAAGTTTCCTGTGATGAGCCAGTAGTGCAAGGTTTAAATATATTTAATAATAAATAATAAAAGAACAAGAAAATTCTCAGTAAACAATCATAGTTACTCCGGAGTTCAAAATCACAGGAAATATTTAAAACAACATTGCAGGACAGTCTCAAATAAATAACGAAAACATCTACGCTATACTTCACTATATTCCTAACTGTGTCTAAGAGAAACTACTGAACCCTACCTACACTTACTTACTCACAGCAAGGCAAGACAGATGTGGTGAGTGGGTTTTCCAGTTGACATTGTCAGGTCAAAGAAATACAGAATGCTCCCTGAGAGTTCTTAAATTAATATCTCAAATATTGCTGCTGGAATACTTGCAGCATGACATCACTTCTTGTCATCTGACTATCCCAGGTGAAAACCATTGATTTTAGCATCTACCTGCGAAAACACATAGACCTTAGATCTTTTAGTAAATAGTGGAAGTCGTAAATAATTTACACTCCTCCACATTTAAAGACAATACAAAAAACTTCTAGTTCTAGACATTATGTCTACTGCTGCACTGAAACTGAAAGATAACATCTCTTTTATTACATGCTTATAAAATAATATAATTTCAACTATATTTTTCCTGAAGTCTTGCAAGTTAACCTTCTATGTGCCTGTTCATACTGTTAAAATATATACATTTACACAGTTACAACAGTTTATATACATTTCTGTTCTTTTCCAGTAGGGTACTCTCTGGATACATCTTTAAGCTGAGTACTCTACAACATATCTTTTCAGCACACGTCTGTATAAACCATCTTATATGACATATAATTCTAACACATTTGTTACAGAAGCATATGAATCATGCTGATATTCACAAATGACACACAACCATTTACAAAATTCCAGACAGCTGTGCTGGCAGTACCTGCCTGTCATACACCTATATAAATCACATTAATATTTACAAATGACATATAATTATTTACAAAATTCCAGATAGCTAGGCTGACAATATTTCCTTTTGTGACGCTTCCATTTATCCTAGCAAATTTGTCTTAATGTGTTCAGAGCAACAGCTTCTGATTTAGTGGTGCATAATACCTGGTAAAGGCAATTGCTTGCCCAAACCATCTGAGAAATGCTCAAGAAACACTGCCACTACATTGTTTTTAGTTTTGTTCAAGACAATGGGCCGGATTCACGATGGCTTGCACGTAGTCTACGAGTAGAGTAAGACTCCATGCAGCCATCATGTCCGAGGAGCGATCCACGAACAGCCTGTAGGGGCATGTAAGAGAGCTCCTAACACGTCTCCTACATGGAGAGGGCTGTGATAAGCAAATTACCTCACTTGCAGCCGAAAGGCATGCAAATGAGGTAAATTTGCGATCCAGGAAGCAGAAACCTGTCCGAGTAGGAGACGTGTTAGCTGCAGAAATGTACTCAGTTGACAACTGAGTACCGTTCTGCAAATAGCACAATGGAGCCTTGTCAGCTCCAAATAAAGGTTGCATATGGTTGAGGAAGCATGCCAATGGCCAAATATACGGCCATTGGAAAGTTTCCCTGATGCAAAATTAAAATAAAAATATATATTTTTTTTCGCCGATTTCCTAAGCGCACAAACGGGGTGCGCTATAAAAATCATAAAATAAGGCAATAAAAGCCACAAACATGGAATTTATGAAAATTGTCAAATTTCAATGTAAGGGAATAGCAGGCTGAAGACAACATGGCCACCAAGTAGGGGTTGCTAAGGGGAGAAGCCCAGTCTAAGACATGTAACCAAGCATTAGTAGGCAATCTTATGTAAATGAGTGTTAGGATAGTGAATCACACTTTTACATAACAAATGAGCACAGTCAGTGGAGTGTAGGAGTAGGATATGGGGAGGAACAGAGTAGGAGATAGGTGACATCACAAGGGGGGTATTATGAAAGTAGTACAGCTCACTGGAGGCCAGTGGCATCTGTTAGGTGTCAGTTAGACATCATGGAAAGAGGTGTGTCAACAGGTAGGCCAGGGAAAGCCAAGAAATGGAAGGTGTATACTGTGGATAAAACCAAAGTTTCTTGCTGAGCGGGTCTGCACGCATGTGTGCGCCTGTAAACTTGAGTAAGACAGAGTGAGCGCATGAAGCGTGAGTGCGCGCGTTTAAGCCAGGGTAAGCATGTATAAGGCTGTTGGAAGACCTGTAAACTTGTTTGCGCTGGTGTGCGCGCGTTTTAACCCGAATAAGCAAGTTTTAGTCCGTCTAAGCACGTATGCGCGTGTGTCAGCTGCTGTGAGCATGTTTGCGCTTGTATGAGCATCGCTCCCCCCTGAGGAAACAGAAAGGAAAAAGGAAGCACAACAAATAGCAGGAAGCTACCAGGTGATACTAGTAGAACTAGCAGGTGAAAACAATCCAAATCAGGCAATAACACAGGCCGAGCACTAGCCTAGCCCAGCCCAGCACTTAAAACTCCCAGGTGATACTAGTAGAACTAGCAGGTGAAAACAATCCAAATCAGGCAATAACACAGGCAGAGAACTAGCCTAGCCCAGCCCAGCACTTAAAACTCTGCAAACAGCAGTGCAGTTTGTTAAGTGAAAACTGAAAAAGCTTCACTCAGACAAAAAATGCTAGGGGCTGCCATTGCTGTTATAAGACGACATATGCAACATGCTGAGGGTGGTGATAATGCAAATGCTGCCGGACAACCCACAGTGAGAAGACAGAGAAGAGTGTACAGGCCCAGGGTCACCTACCAGGGGTTACATGAGCTGGAGATAGTGGAGCGCTATAGAGTGGACAGAGACCTCCTGCAGCAAATTGTGGAGCTGTGCAGGCCACGCCTCACACACAGATCCAACAGAGGGGAACCCATCCCAGTGGAAACCAAGGTATGTGTTGGCCTAAGAATACTAGCAACAGGTACCTTTCAGAGACTAACTGGTGATATGATGGGGATATCACAGGCATCAGCATCCAGGGTACTGCACCAGTTCCTGGATGCCATGTCAGTGATCATGTATATTTCCCCAGTTCCCGTGAGGTATTGGCCAGCAATATGCTTCTCTTCCAGCAAATAACATAATACCCTGAGGTAGTGGGTGCAATAGACTGCATACATATACGCATCAAAGCACCAGCCGGTGAGCGGGGTAGGGCCTACATTAACCGCAAGGGCTTCCCCTCCATCAACTGCCAGGTCATGTGTGATGCCCAGGGCATAATAATGAATGTGTGTGCTGGCTGCCCTGGAAGCTACCATGATTCCCATATCTGGCATCTGACGCAGCTGTACCAGACATTCATCCCACATGGTCATTTAGTGGGGGATGCTGGCTATGCACTGGAGCCATGGCTGATGACACCCATCAGAAATGCACACACACCTGAACAAGAATGCCATAATGGGGCACACGCACTAACACGAAATGTAATCGAGCGTGTGTTTGGGTTGCTCAAGTCATGGTTCCGGTGCCTGGACACATCTGGTGGAGCCTTGCAATACTCACCAACTACATGTACCCAAATTGTCATGGTATGTGCTATGCTACATAATATAATCCTGCGAAAACAGCTGCAACAGGACCAGCATAGGCCTGGGCCAAACAGCCCCCCACCAGTGCCAAGGCCATCACATGCATAGCGTAACTCAGAGGAGGAACAACCTGAGCCTGCCCCAGTAGGCAGATGGAGGTGTGCCCAGTATGCCTTGACCTTGGAAAAGAGGCAACGCATAGCACATACACTGGCTCAGTAGGAACCCTGGAAATGATATCTCTCTCTGACTCGCACATATAGTAAAAGGGATGCCTAACTTGACACTACCTGTTGCCAAACATGTATAGGGAGTGCAGTATGCGCATCCGACATCGGCAGCCTTGCAGCAGCACCTGAGGAATGATTGCCATGTGTTAAGCAATGTAAGGTAGTGCTAAACAGCATTTACCACCATGTTGTATATGCAAACTTGATGACCTTCAGTAGCATCCTACCCTCACCAAACATGAGGCCACAATATGAAGACAAGATGATCAATTACAACAATTGGCTTAAGTATTGGTGTCAGTGAAAGGGGATTCAATGCCTGTCAGCCTGGGATGAGATGCTTGACAAGACATGATGCTTTGCTAGGGATGGATTTCACCTATCACCTGTGGCCTATTGGATATTGCCAAAGGCTCTTGTCACCCCCATTGTGCCATTTCTAGGTAAGGCTCAAAACACAAACCCACCTCCATAGGTATTACAAGGGATAAAAAAGGATAAGTAATGCTACTCAATGCCAGAAGTCTAAACTGCAAGATGCACGCACTCCAAACACTCCTCAGCATGGAGAATGTTGATATCTGTGCAGTAACAGAAACCTGGTTCAAAGTTCCCAAGAGCACCCTAGCATTCACAGGTGCACCTCATACCATGCTTTACAGCTGCAAAACATGGAACAAACTACAAAAGGAGGGTGAGTATCAATATTTGTCAAAGATACCCACACCCCCAGGTTGGTGGCACAGCATGAAGCATCAGAGACTACCCATGTGTAACCAACAGTGGGTAAAACCGCCTTCCAGTTCATAGCTTGCTACAGACCACCCTCCTAAACCCAGGAACCACACTTGGCCGATTGGAGAACACATGAAAATATGAAGATCTCCCCAAACACCATTATATTGGGTGGCTTCAACTACCCAAACATACACTGGGAGCATTACCCTAGCTCCAACACCCTAGGCCAAAGTTTCCCAGAATTTATAAACCAAAATGCTATGGAACAACTTGCTACCACTCCCACAAGAGGGGAAAACATACTGGACCTGATCATCACCAACATGGGGACTCTATGCCCAAGACCAGAAGTGTATTCCTCACTGGTACGATCACACCAGATAGTAATCTCACTGGATATTCACATCACCACCCCAGCCCATGGCCAGAAAACCACAGTGAAAAATGTTCACTAAAGCATATGCCACACACCTCATAACGGAGGTGGAATCCTTCACAGCCCCTGTGTCTGTGGAAAATACGGCCCAGACCTCATAACCCTTTATAAACACATTCTATGAACACTGTCAGGAATGCATGGATCATGCAATCCCAAATAAAACCAAGACCCAGTCCTCCAAAGGCAGGTATCCTGTTTGGTGGACCCCAGCCATAAACAAACCATACAATACAAGGAGGAAGCTACTATATGATAGATCCAAATCACAAAAAGGGAAGCCATCTCTGACCAGTATTATTGAAAAAAACGTCCACACATAAAATTGTCTAAGGCCATCTATGAGATAAAAATCGTACAGGACACAAAGGATAATCACAAGGCATTCTTTACTTATTGTAGGAACCTGTGTGGGAATCCCCAGGTATGTTCAGAATTAGTCCAAAATGACAAACAATACAAGAAACACACAGACATTGCCAACATCCAAGCTGAAAGGTTCAGTGCAAACTCCCCCCCCCACCAAAAGGGCAAATATATATCCCAGCAGAGTGCTGGCCCCCTGACATCGCAGATGCTCAGGTAACAGCCAGCCTCTCCAAAGCAAAACACACAGCATCAATGGGACCAGACGGTGTCCTGGGCTGTGTCCAACATGAACCCCAAGAAGAATTGAACACACACATAAAACCACTGTTCAATGTCAGCCTTAACACATGATATGTACCCAAAGAGCAGTGTACAGCAACAGTGGACCCTCTCCACAAAGGTGGTGCCTCAACGGATACTGCAAACAATCGCCCCAGAAGCCTGACTACGTTGGTCTGCAAAGCTATGGAAAGGATCATCATGGACCTCAGAAATAAACATATTGGGGACACACAGACACTTGATCCGTCCCATTTTGGCTTTGTTAAGGGCAGATCCTGCCTCTTAAACCTGGTTGAGTCATTTGAAACAGTCACCAAGGCCACTGACGAGGGGATGGTGGTCCACACAGCCTACCTGGACCTTGCAAAAGCCTTCCATACAGTACCTCACTTGATCATCATAGATAAGATCACCAGCTTCAATAGAAACCCCTATGTCACTAGATGGGTTGCAAACTGGCTCAAGAACAGAACCCACATGGTCTGAAATGCTGGAGCCATGTCAGACCACAAACCAGCTACAAGTGGCATCCCACAAGGCTCAGTCCTCGGACCTCCCTTGTTTGGTATATATTTCTCAGAGGTACAGGCCAACACAGAAGGACTGTTGGTGAACAAGTTTGTAGATGACTGCAAACTGGGCGCCATAATCGACCCTCCAGCTGACACAAGCATCCTGCAAAAAGGCCTCATAGAAACAGACAACTGGTGCCAGAGCCATGTCCTCAAGCTAAACACAAAACAGTGTATAGTCCACCCCTTTGTCAAAAACTAAGTGCCCACAAATTACTACATATGTGGTAACCCATTAAGTATGGAAGAAGCGATAAGGGACCTGGGGACCCAAGTCGATAGTAATCTCACATTCGACAACCATGTGGCCAAAGTGTTCAGAGAAACATTTCATATAGCCCACCTAATCATGAAGGTAATCACATCTACATCAGTGGAGGTCATTGTGCCTCTTAACTCATCCCTCATCAGGCCCATAACAATGCCCCTTGTGGGATGTACCTTTTCAGACACCTGCAGCAGCTGGAAAGACCACAAACGTACCTCACCAGGAGGATCAAAGGGCTCAAACACATGACAGTCACTGCCCGGTTAAAGAAACTGCAGCTCCACTCAGTGGCATACTGCCTGCCCAGAGGCGATCTGTGCCAGATGTATAAAGCCATGTCCAACCTGGAATCAATGGACATGCTGCACCTTGGAAAATCAGAATCCCATCAAGCTATGCGCTCAAGAGACCTGAACCTCAGGACTGAAATAAATAGGACATGCTGGAGTGACAGATCCATAACCCAGAGGCTCCCCCCACTCTTGAGTAAACTCCCACTCCAGGTTAGCCAGAGTCCCTCATTGACTCTCTTCAAGAGGAATCCTGATGAGTGGATGGGAGATTGTAGGTTTACCCTGGGTATCACTTCTATGTCACTGTTAGCCAGAGGCACAGCATACTAACCATGAAAAATGTAATGGCAAACTCCACTTACAATGTGTGTTGAAAGCCACACACACTCTGGCTAGGATTATAAATGCCCTAGGGCAGATAGCCTAGTATGAACCTATGAACAGAATCACACACACCAAGTAGTACAACTGTGGAGTAATGTTTGCCAATGTCCACCCAAGTTGGTGAATACACAGCAATGTCGGACAAGCCTGGTTTAAGTAGGCCATAGGTGAACAAAATGCAACATGGTCATAATTGCCCAACTGGCCCTTAACTAGTCTTGTCTGCTCAGTATGAGCATTTACAGCAGTGATGGGACTCAAACCCATGATACTGTGCACCACAGTGAAAGTAGTGAACCATTACACCATGACAGTATTGCAGTGTTCAGCCAGTATGAGAGAATGTTGCCAAGTCTTTGCAAACTATCCCATGGAAACCATGCAAGCACAGCATAATCACTGTTTATGACACAAAGGAGTCTGGCAGTAAGAACACAATACGACTTCCAACACACACAGTATTAATGTCAATATTGTTCATGTTCACACACAACCACAAATGTAGTGGACTTCAGATCACAACATATGGAAAGGTCACACTGGGCATGCTCACACACTTGGATAAATGAGACATGTCAGGCAACAAACCATGGAAAGTCTGAACTGGGCATGCTCACGTCTGAGTATAGCAGTCAGTCACACATATCTGGCAGTTGTATGTGTTAAGCCAGGAACCTCCCACGATCCAGCAATCCACCCTGTGCACACAGTTAAATGACAACAGACACATATATTAATATACCGGAACCCTGTCATGATCAAACATGTTACGCAGATACAGACGTTGTTCACAGAAACTGCGAAAGCTACGGCAATAAAGACCTGCAAACAGTAGCAGCAACAAATATTGTGCATCCCAAACATAAACATAGGTGCAGAGGTGAATACTAGGCTGTCTGCCCTAGGGAATTCATAAGCCTAGGCAGAGTGTATTTGGCGTCTGCCTCCCCAGTAGAGTAGCCTACTGTGCCTCTGTAAAGTAGGTCACAGAAGGCACCCTTTAAGGCTACTTTGCTGTGCCTCTGTCAAGCAGGGACACAATGGAGATCCCAGGGGTGAATTTGCAATTTCCCATCCATGCGGCTGTATTTTGCTGGAAGAGGGTTGGTGAGGGGCTATGTCTAACTTTAATTGGGATTCAATTCCAGAGTGAGGGAGCCTGTGAGTAATGAATCTGTCCCTGCAGCATGTCCTATTTATGTTTGTGCTGAGGTTTACGTCCCTGGAGTGTGTAGCTGTAAGGGTCTTGGATGTTATGAGGTGGAGCATGTCCATTACTTCTGGGTTTGAAATGGCTGTGTACGTCAGGCATAGATTACCTCTGAGTAGGCGTTAAGCAACAGAGTAGAGCTGGAGATCCTTTAGCTGAGCTGCATAGGACATCTGTGTGTAGCCCATGATTCTCTTGGGGAGGTACTGTTGTGTTAACTGTAGTTACCACAGGTGTTGGGTAAGGTACACCCCAAAAGGGGCATTGTAGTCAAACATGATCCTGATGAGCTAGTAGTAGAGGGCCACAATGACCTCACATGATCTACATGCAAACACCCATGTGAAAAGGAGGGCTATACACAGTTCTTAGCAATGACTCTCTGTCAATGTGATTAGCAAAGGAGAGGTTATGATCTATCTGGGTCTGTGGGATATTGCTCTGTTATGTAGTAGCTTCCTCCTTCTGTTGTACAGCTTATATATGGCTGGGGTCAACCAGACAGGTCTCCTGTTTTGGAGGAGTCATGGTTTTATGTGGGATAGCATGATCAATGCATTACCTGCAGCTGCTCATACAATGCATTTGTAAAGAATTCTGCAGATTGGTCTGGATTAACCTCCAGCACGGGACCTCTGAAGTATTCCACCCCAGTCTCCACAAGTGCAAAGTCTGCTTTTGAGAAATTCTTTACAGTGATTTCCTTGGCTGGGTGTGGGGACGGGATATGGATGCCCAGGGAAAGTTTATCATGGTCTGATCTTAACAATGACAGTTCTACCTCCGGTGTGCAACATAGAGTCCCCATGTTGGTGATGATCAGGTCCAATATGTATTCCCCCTAGTGGGTGTGGTGACTGGTTGTGCCATAGCACATGGATTCACAAATTGTAGTGACTGTAGGGTGATGTTGAGGACTTGAGTAGTATCCCCAGTCAAGATTTGTGTACCTGAAGTCAACCACTATAATGGTGTATGTGAAGACCTTCATATCCGACACTGTTCCCAGGAAAGCCAAGTGTGGTTACTGGGTATGGGTGGGCGGTCTGAACTACACACCAAACCAAAAGGCAGTTTTGCACAATGGTAGGTGTATATGTATGGCCTGTCATGCTTAGTGCAGTGGGACCAACCCAGAGGTGTGTGTATCTGTGATGTATATGGATACACTCTCAACTTTTGTTCTGTGTCACAAGTCCTGTGGTCACGAAGCATGGTATAGAACATAACCTGGCAGTGCCAGTGTGCATATGTGACCCTGAACTAGGTTTCTGTGAATGCACAGATATTGTTATCCCCCATACTGAGGGATAATTACAGATGTACATTCTTCTTTGGAAACACTAATGATGTCAGCACCCTATAAATACAGCAGGAGAAGGGAAATCATCCAGTAATGCGAATAGCGAGCTGTGCTAATGAGTCTGTCTCAAGTATCATAACATAGTTAGGTAGGGGTTTGAATCCTAAAAACGCTGTGTGTGTGGGGGGGCAGCGCTAATGCATCTGCCTCAAGTATCATAACATAGTTAGATAGGGGTTTGAATCCTGCAAACACTGTGTGTGTGTGGGGGGGTGTATGTCTGCAATTCTTTGTGAAAGGAATGGCCATTTTGAAGACTGGGATAACACAGTAAAAGATGTACATTCTTCTTTGGAAACACTGATGATGTCAGCACCCTATAAATACAGCAGGAGAAGGGAAATCATCCAGTAATGTGAATAGCGTGCTGTGCTAATGCATCTCTTTCAAGTGCCATAACCTAGTTAGGTAGGGGTTTGAATCCTACAAATGCCATGTGTGCGTTTGTCACACAGTTTGTGAATGTGTTGTGTGTTTTGCTTTCATTATTGTATGACATATTATTATAACAGTAATTGCCATGCACACATCAGGTATGTGTTTGCCACATACAGATATGTACCTGTGACCTATAATAGTTCCTATGTGTGAAGCCTGCTCCATATGAATACAGTTCTTACCTTTGCCACCATGTGCCACAGCATTCATATGGGGCAGGCTTCCTATGTGTGAAGCCTGCCCCATATGAATACAGTTGTTACCTTTGCCACCATGTGCCGCAGCTTACCAGACCTTAGGCCATACATGTATGTTGGTGACAATGCAAGCTACTGCAGTGATCTGTGTCCTAGGCCAACTATGTGACACACACCCATGAAAGCTTTGATAGATTAATGTGGGTGGCGGTTCATGTCTGCAGTATATGTCAGAAATGTTAAAACACAGCAAAGTTTGTGAGTGATGGCCATCCAGTGTAGGTGCATGGCAACTGTTGCCGATATGCATACAGACACATTCTTGCTTAGGTGATACACAGAGGGACTGCAGAATACCTTTGGAAATGTGAATATCACAGGATAGACAAGATAACACCTGTCCACATGTACACACCATTACCCGTTCGACATGATGGGTGCTAGCACCAACATGGTACTGTTGGAATACTATGTTAACTACATGCCGATGACAATGCCACAGTAGCATTACAGCAATATACCATGGCTTGGACAACAGGTATCTGTCCATATAATACCCTTGTGGTGGTTAGGTGTGTCATGTGTAGAATGCATTGTAGGCCACTGTATGTATTTGCAGTCATGGATGGACATATCCATAGTGTGTTGGCATGTACATGAGGCTGCTATATGCCAAAGGGTATTGTTCCCAGGGATGTGTGGGGCTCAGTAACAATGGCTACTGGTATAGTGTAGTACTGCAGGGATAACACTGACACCAGGTTCCTACGTCTGTGTATCAGTTGAGGAGACACCATGTAATGACCACTGCATGTCAGGCTATTAAGCTGTGTATACTACCAGAATGCAGACCATTGACATGTGGAAACCGTATCACCCACAGCACACTGTCAAACCATGTCATGTTCCATGCTGACCATGTTCACAAAAGTACACCTGCAAATCGTGATGCAAACATCACACATGTACTGTCCACACCCCAACACATGCAGGCACAGGTACACACAACAGCCATGTGGCACATGTGCAGACAGTACACTTTGGGAATTAACACTGGTGTATACAAAACTGCAATGACAAACATAGTTAATGCATCATGCATGCTCGAATCTTCCCACAACAATATCATTACACTGTACTGTTAACAACATGATAATATTACTACAGTGCTATGTAGTCACCCTGTGCATCAGTACCATGCTATCCTGTTCCAGCATCACTGTTACAGATGGCAGGAGGTGGCACAGTTTCATCATATGCACAGGGTGTGTACTTGGTTTGCCAGAGTCTGCCATTGACACACCCAATCGACATGTATGTGTGTGTGTGTTAGTGTGGGACAACAGTCCAAGATGGGGCAACGTTGCTGCGATGTGTGTGTGTAAGTGTTAGCCCTAGGTGTTAGCATTATGTGTGTGTGTGTGTGTGTATGCATGCACACAGTTCCACCATGTGGCTGCCATATACGGGTGTTTGTGGACAGCCAGAGACTGTACCTGCCAGGTCATACAGGTCACTGTCTCTGGCCACGGACATGGTACCTGTGCCTGGCAGGGGTGCTACAGACAGTATCAGGTACTAAGCCAGACTGGGTACTGTCATCAGAAGCAGTGGGTTGTTGACTGGACACATGTCCCTGCTGGGACTGTCCAGAGCCACGTGCACGTGGTCTTCTAGGACGGTCTAATGACAGCACAGACCCAGCATTGCTGGGGCTGGTACTGGCACTATGGGAGCAGCTGCGGGTTTGTTGTCATCCGCGACGACTGGCAGCTGATAATGTTGCTGGAAGACATCCACGTCGACACCTCAACTGTCCTGCACTGTCCTGGCTCCTGGACATGTAGTTGTTGAACAGATCTAATGTGTCCCCCCAACATCTATCAATGACCTCGCTGATGTTATGGATGGCAGACGCAACATCACGCATAGTGTCATTCATAGTGGTGCGATGTGCTCTAAGCTCCCTCAGAACCTGTCTGGTGTACTGTTCCATATGTGCCTGTGCCTGCATTACAGCACGGAACATAGCTGAGGTTGATAGACCTCTGTGGGCACATCTGACAGGGGCAGTACGACCACGGATGCTCCCAAGAGAACCCCTGGATATCAGCCTGTGTGGTACCATGTCAGGAATCTGGCCATGGCTGCTGTGAGGGGATGCATGTGCCAATGATACCACACTACCCTGGTCAATGCCCACTGTATGCTGTCCCGCAGCTACGGACATTGGTGACAATGGATGTATCGGCAGGATGACTGTGCGCATTGATGGGGTTGACTGCTGTGTACTGTCAATTGGATGACCAACAACAGACCATGTCACACCTCCCTGTGCCATTACACATGTATCATCATTAGCACTACCCCCAGTAGTGGCTTCAGGTTCCCTGCTGCACTCTACCACAGCAACATCAGAACCTGTGAGAAGAAGATAGGAAACACAGTTTACAAATGTGTACACGATATTAGCACACAGGCACACATCCACACATGCACACAGGCACACATGCACACTCCTCAGTACAGCAGATACAAACACAGACACACCTGCAATCCAACACATACGCTATGTATCTATACAGACCTCTCTGTCTATGTACACACATATATATATATATATATATATATATATATATATATATACACACACTTCTTAACACCCATTGCTGTACATATACATGAACATGTAGGTACATGGACTGCCCACCTTTCATGGTGGGAATATCACTTCTGCAACAGTTGTGAGACATACCATTCTGTAATGATATTGCACACTGTTGTGCATAATGCATTATGCTGTCCTCAAGCCATATAGCTGTAGCAGGCCTCACTGGCTCAGTCCCACAGAAGTTCACCACCACATGACATATACCTGCACTGCATGCTGTTTTCAATGCCACACACTACAACCTACATTGATATGTGCACATAGCAACCTTCAACTACATATGTATGTCCAGCCTTCACTAACAGTTGCAGTATGTCCCTTGCCCTATGCACATCTTCATATACATATAGATACAGACTGTTAACACATATGGACGGTTCACAGTATGTAGATTATTATATTATATAGTTTACATTACCTTTGTCTCTGACAGCTTTTTTTTTGGATTGCTGGCTGGCTGGCTGCCTGGATGGCTGGCTGGCTGCCTGGCTGGCTGGATGGCTGGCTGGATGGCTGGCTGGCTGGCTGCCTGGATGGCTGCCTGGCTGCCTGGATGGCTGGCAGGCTGCCTGGATGACTGGATGGATGGCTGCCTGGATGGCTGCCTGGCTGGGTGGCTGGCTGGGTGGCTGGCTGCCTGGGTGGCTGGCTGGATGGATTGGTTTTTCTTTTTTGTTTCTTTTACTTTGGTCTGTCTCTCTCTCTCTCTCTCCAGTTGCTGCAATGATATTATTGCATGTGTGGACTGGCAGTACAGGCTGCTTTTGTAGGTATCTGCACATGTGCATGTGATGGCCTCTGCACCAATTGGTGGCCAGCATTTACTAATTGCATGCAGCCTGCTGTGTGGTGATTGCAGTTCTCACTGTGATTTCGGGACACTGCTATAAAATGTTAGGTTAGGTAGGCGTAGGCCTTTCAGTTTTGCAAGGTGGGGACCATGTTGGTTTGCTGTGGACACTGTTGTGTCAGTCAGAAGGTTGGTATGTCTCTCATATCTAAGGCTGTGTTGTAGCCACTGAAATGCTTGTTGTACTGAAACCTGACTGTTGCTTTTTCCATTTCACTCTTCTCAGTGTGTATGTTAACTCACACCTGCTAATGCTAACACTGTTTACATGGGAGTATGTACTTTCCTGTGGGAGTTGTGGATTAACTGGTATACAACAGTAGTTCTTGCAATGTGTTGCTATGGCTTCACTATTTTCCCTTTACATTCACTCCTTGAAGACCTGATATTTGTCTTTACTGGAATGTGTTGCTATGGCTTTCCTATTTTCCATTTACATTCACTCCTTGTAATGCATGATATATTTCTTTCAGCAGTAAGTTCTTATATGTTTGCTGTGGCTTGGTGGCACTGCATGCAGTCTGGTGAGCCCAAGATCTGGGGTTTGACACTTACAAGGGTATTTTATTTTGCTGCTGAGCACTACTAGGGCCTTGTATTTTGTATTAACAATTATGAATATCAGGCACATGCAGTGCTTGTAAACTGCTATACTGTCATTAGTTTGTTAGATGGCTACATCCTTTGATATTTCTGTGTTGTACTCCTACATGAGGGTGTGCTTGTGGGAGTAATTCTACAGCTATTTGCAGAGTGTCTAACAGCAGACAGGCTGATATGCTTGTGTATTTCTGACACTTACAGGCCTCAGATACTCTCAGGTATATATTTGACCAGCCTCAGGGAAAGGTACATATCAGTGGGATACACCCGTGATATATTTCAGATATTCTGCAATTGTGAATGTGGGGTATTTTGAGCATATGTATTACTACACCATTTCTGACATGCAAGTATTGTCTACTTTAACTTATTGACAGTCACCATTATGTGGGATACCCCACCTTTCTGCCTACTGTTAGTACATTTCACAGGGAGTCAGTGGGGCACAGGTAACATTTTTTTGCAAATCAGGGACATCCCTGTAAATCAGTCACAGTTGGGAAGTCTGGCCTCATACCTATTCAAATATGGCGGTGTTTATCCTGCTCTGATACTGTGTGGGGTTTGTAAGGTGCTACTGTAACATTATTACCTCCTGGCATGGCCGTTTCTCTTATCACACTAATGTAATGCAATTCCACAAGAATTGCCAGTAAGGATTCAGGGAACAAGCTTTGTGTAATGGCCTTCCTATATTCCCTTTACATTCACTCCTTGTATCTCATGATATATTTCTTTCAGCACCAAGTTCTTGTATATCTGCCGTGGCTCAGTCTTAATTCATGCAGACTAGTATTTCCAAGGTCCGGGGTTCAAGACTGACAGGGGTATTTTATTTTGCTGATGAGCAGACTACAGGCCTTGTCATACAGAGTGACTAAGGCACTTTTAAGCAGTTGTAAACGGGTTTGCGCGGTGCTTACACATGCGCACACTCGCTTAGCTAAGAGCACACTCGCTTAGCTAAGCTCACACAAGCGCACACCCGCCGACTACTGCTTAAAAGTGCTTACTCCCGCTAACACCCACGCTAATTTCTTTTAAAGAAAAGAAAATGGGGAGATAGGAAAGTGATGAAAAAGGGGGCACAAAGAGGGTAGGACAGTAGGAAAACAAGCTCGGGATGTGCAGGAAGGATGTAGGGAAGGCCCATAGCTGCCCATTTCTTTATCAGCAACAGCTGTGCATATGTGTGAAATTTGGTGTGAAATCTGAAACCTTCAACCCCTGAGAGAGGGGTGAGGACAACAAAATATGTTGTACTGCCAATTAGAATTATCAGTTTACATGTCAAGTGGACATGTGTGCGAATTGGGCAGCTATGTATGGGGCGTAATTTTTTGTGGAAATAGAGTGCGCTTTTTTTATTTTTTTTTCAGGTGAGAGTGGAATGTGAGGTACAGGAAGTAGGTATATTTGGGGAGGTAGGTTGGGGAGGTTAACAGACGAGACAAACAAGACGCATACAGGGGCGGAGTATGACACATGTGGGGGGTAAACACAAATAACGGGGACGGATGTTTGGATATCGCAAGCCCATGAGACCACAGATGGCAACAGTGGAACTGAAATCCCCACCCACAGGCAGTTACCACTGCGCCTTCATAGCCCAGGCCGGGGCTGTGCTGGGGGCTGGATAGGATGGGCAGGCACACCCGTGAGTTGCACCACCCTCGCCTCAAGCTGGCGTAGGGGATCAGTCACAGAACGCTTGATCTCACTATGCACCACAGACCGGACCCTATGGATGGTGAGTGAAGGCTGTCCTCCAGCTACGCTTGCAGAGGGGGGGGATGAGCCCCATCCCCTGCAGTGCTTCCACCCGAAGGTGGCATAGGGCCACCAGTGGAGGAGGTCCCGGCCTGGGCACTGGTGCCAGGTGCACTCGCCAGCTGAGGTGGGAGAGGTGGGTCCGCTGGAACCCGCCTTCCCTGTTGTCCTATGTTTAGCAGTATTTTATGGCATTTTGGGTTAGTAAACACCACCATTCAAAATTAGTTGTAACAGCATGCATCAGTATTCCCATTAACCAAACACCCATGAATTCCGAACATTGAGCAGCAAGCATAACACATGCATATTTAGAACAACAGTGCATATTCCAACAGCATGCAGGGTTGATTGGTGGCAACAGGCCATCAGGTTTGGATATGTGAACAGGGAACATGCAGATATGTATGAACCAACAGGACAAATGTCCATGGGAATTAATTGTGAATACACATACCCGGTTTGGTGTGGAATGGCATCATTTGTGAAAATAGGGTAAGGTGGAGAAATTTTACATTAATAACTAAAACTACCTATACATATACTGTACATTCCTAGTAGATGCAGATATATATCCCCTACATGTATTAGTACAGTTTCCTGTATGTAACCTTAGGAATGTTGGTGATGGGGATGTTACTGCTACATTAATATACATTCCATTTTTATTCATATATGTTCATATCTGGCTGTGTTCAGGTACAGCATCCTGCTACATTTGATTTATATGGGTCTAGACAACTGTGGATGTTCAGCATTTCATACAACCACACTATTTCCATAATGCAAGGGTACAGCAACATATCCAATTTGTGGGACGGACACAGTCCATGTTCTGTATTTTATTTAACACATTACACTCTTTGGTTGAGGCCATCTCATTTATTTCATAATGTAGTGACTGCAGTATACCTTTATTCCAGACTTATTACAGCTTTCTTGGTAGCTTCAAACTGTCTTTCTCACACTCTCTCAATTATTTTATATTTACATTTCAGACTGGTACTTAATTCTAGGCTTTATTAACATTTATTACTGGTTTACAACAACCCTTTCCAGCTGACTCACTTATTTCATATGGCAGAATTTACAAGGATGTATTTGACACTTGTCTATCCTTTGTTGATTGATTACCACTCATTTTCTGGCTGCAGCAGTTATCTGATATTACAATACAGGTGGAAACTTCTATTTGAAACTTGTTTAATCTTTATTACTGGATTGCATTACACTATTTTTCAGGCTGCATCACTTATCTAATCTTACAATACTAGCAGAATCTTTCTTCTAGGCTTATTTGACCTTTATTAGTGGGTTACAACACTGAACTCTTTTACAATCTGTCTCACTTATATTCTATGACAATACCAGCTAAATAATTACTAACCTGCCTGGTGGCACAACCTCAGCAGCCTATCAGCATACGAACACCTGCAGCTGTAACATAAAGGAAGTAATATTGGAACATACGTCTCCATACTATATGCTAGGATAGCATTTCTTACATACTTAATTATATGGATACTTACTCAGTAGTGGGGGGTTGGGCATTTGGCGGGCCTCCTGGATCCAATGGTTCAGTTGGTCCTCCTTCCGTCGCTTCAGGTCCACATGGTGATGACGGACCTGTTCACCAGTCCTCGGAATGCCTGTGGCACTGGTGAGAGCATGTGCCAACCGGTTCCACGCCTCTGCCTTGTATGCACCCCAATGAACCTGGCCCTGCATGAGCTGTGCTTCATGATCATGGACTAGGAGCCAAACCATATATTTTGATTCCTCAACACCCCACCTTTGTGCTCTAAAGCGACTTCCCTCTCCTGCACCTGCCATCCTGACTGCAAATGGGTACCACAATCAGTTATGCTGTGAATTCCTGCCTATGGGGCTTATATATGCCGGTTTTCCCGCACTTATCTGTGATTGGCCGTTTTGGATATTTATCAGCTTAAAAAAACCTGCTTTGTCATGCTTCTATTTCCATTCATTCCTATATATGTGCTAATACTGCATTTCTCAGTACAACTGTCATGGCTTAGTGGTTCAGTACTTTGACTATGGTGCACAGTATCCCAGGTTCGACCCTGGGCATTGCTTTTTTTATTTTACTACTGTCTAGACAAGCTAGGAGATGTGTCTGTGTAAAGGCGGCTTTGATACAGCTTGCCCAATGTTGCCCGCCGGTAAGCTGGTTGGTGCGCTGCGCAGCTCCGCGCAAACGGCTTACGCTGGGCAACACGTTATTTAGCTATGAGCACTCATATTATGCTGGGTGAAGCGCTGCTGTACTACGGGCACTCGTTTTAAGCGTGGTAAAGCACTGCTCAACTCCGGGCACTCATATTAAACCTGTTAAACCGCTGCTCATCTGCAGGCACTCATATTAGGCTTGTTAAAGCGCTGCTCACCTATGGGCACTCATATTCAGCTTGTTAAAGCGCTGCTCACCTATGGGCACCCATATTCAGCTTGCTAAAGCCTTGCTCAGCTACGGGCAATTCTGATCCTTTTTTTATATTTTATTATGTCGGATGTCTTTGAAAATACATGGCCCATTTCATTACATTTTACTTATAGTTTTATATATATATATATATATAAATATATATATATATATATATATATATATATATATATATATATATATATATATTTATTTATTTATATATGTGTGTGTCGGGATTGTTTCATGCTTATTTAAATAAAAATGGAAAATGATGTTGTGGGGGCTTGAACCGTGACTACCTCCTCTTGGGCCAACGTCTCTACCGCTACGCTATTGCTACTTGGTTTAATTTGCATATTTAGATCTTATGTGCTTTTCAATGACTGCTAACTGTGGCTGAGCGGAAGGCATACCCACGCAAACGAGAGCAACTACGGACAAACATTTTGGAAATTATAAAAAAAAAAAATTAAACTGCTATTTTTAAGTTTTACATTACAGTTGGGTTTATAGTCTGTGAGGGCATGTGGTGTTGTGTTCCTTGACATTTCCGCGGACTCGCTCGTGGGTGTTTACTTTCAGACTCTTCTGGGGGCGTGTCCCTTTGCAGAACTTGGCATTCAGACATGCCCCCTACTTTCCTACACGGACCGTGTTAGCCTAGGGTATGATTCAGCATGCCGTCATGAATATGCATGGCATGCTGACGTCATACCATTAGACTGCAGCCTCCGTGTAAGACATATTAACTCTAACACGGAGGTTTCATGAATCCGGCCCAATGTCTCTCTTCAAAGTGTTTGACAAACATTAAATGATGATGACACTTGCAAGAGACTGTGGAATACTTATAAAAACAACATGCTCAGCAAACTTTCAGCAGCTGCACAATTTTGTATAAATTAACTGTATACAAAACACAACACAATTTCAGAAAGTATTATTTTGTCAAACAGATTGCCTTACTACTTGAATCTACAAAATAAGTCATACTGACTGCAGGTGAAGGTCACCTGGAAAGTAATTTGCATTACAAACCTCAAGGCATTTGACCAAATGGCAGATTCTTCACTCTGGTTACAGTAAATGCTTGCAGACAGATAAGACACCAATATAGTGACCTTTGCAAACAAGCAAACATGCACAGATCCAAGTTTAGTATACTCTAAAAAGAGTGTCATACAAAGAATAGCATACATGCTTATTACAGATAATGGATACTGAAAGGAAGCAGAACTATTTAGTTTAAAATGTTTAATGTATAGCTTCGTTCAACTACGTAGCACTTACAAAAGATTCTGGTCGCTTAAACCAAACCACACTAAACAAAACAAATTTCTGAAAGGGACATGGGGATTGCACAGCAGACAGCATTGTCACTGCACAGCAAGAGGTTCCTTGGTTCCATTTTCAGCTTGGGTGCCTTCTGTGCAGAGTCTGCATGTCCTCCTTGTGTCTGCATGGATTTCCTCTGGGTGCTCCAGTTCCTCCCATATTCCAAAGACATGCAGTAGACAGGTTGGACATGCTAAACTGGGCACAGCTGTGAGTGTGTGTTCAATGTGGAAGAACTACTGTGGCAGGGCTAGTCACCCAGTGGTGTAATCCTTGGCTCTAGATGATTGAAATTTAACAGTGACAGATTCCTGTATGAGCTGGTACTTCTCCCCAAAACACTCTCCACAGAAAACAATATTTTTTTCAGTATCCTGAAGGGAGAGAAGTAGACTGCAACAACACAAATCAAGGCAAAAACAGCAGGAGTTTACTTTCATGCTGTAAGATGAAAGTAAGTATCTGAACTGAAACTCTGAATGTGAGAAAATGTTGGTAAATCTATACAGTAAGAAATTAATAATGTCTAATTATAATACCAACCTTTACAAAGAAAAAAGAAACAAATTTTTATTCTGAAGTTAAACTTTGGATCAAAACTACTCTAAAGATCAAGGGCAACATAATAACTTGACTAGCAATGGGTGAAGAGCGATACAAAAATATTTATCTGAAGACAGGACTACTGAGCTACAGCATGACTGACGACATAACTGGTAGGTCTTATAACTAAGCAATGGTACTAAATAATTACAGTCATAGACATCTACACATGTGAATGCAACACAGTGACATACCTGATAATATTCACTTGCAATCTGAATTAGAAGTGGTACGCACCAGGGCACTACATATATCAGTAATGGGGTCACTGCTGTAGGAATCAAAATATGTAACTGACATAAGCTGTAGGTGGGCATCAGTCTTCTGGATACATCATTTCAGGAATATGATGTGCCCAGGGTGCATTATTGCAGTCTTGTGCCACAACCACTAGAGGGCAGACTGACTACAACAACAGTGCAGCATGAGCTTTTTCTCGGTTCATTTTGTGGTAGGCAAAAGGAGCCTTAGAAAGATGTAAAAGAATAAAAGCACAATATGCCATATGGTTTACAAATTCCTCAAATGCTTTATATAGGAATAATTACATATAAACCACAAAGTGCATCACACATAGTGAATGCGCATAATAAAGCACTGTAGAGTAAGGTACCAAACCAACATGACCACAGTACAACGAAGGGTGCAGGATGACAACCCATCCTGTAGCAATGATACTATATGAATACAACCTATTAGATGAATATTTCAAACAGGTGGATTATGTTCATCATAAAAGATCTTTGCTGCAGGAGTCATAACATATGGCTGGTAGGGTGCAAAACCATACACCCTAAGGTCCCCCACAGTGTGTGGGTGGTTTAAACAATGTCCTGCAAGACAATTATAGGAAATTTTCATATTCCCCTACGTCTGTAAGGCTTAGAAAAAGGCTTAGAAAAAGTGTGAATTAATGTCCAGATCAAAGAGATTTTTGAAAAATGCTGCACTGGTAGCTGCTAAACCATCAAGCAGAGCTATACAATTCTGCTGTACTGATAATAAAAAATGTCAATGCAGTTAACGAACCACTTGAAGGTCTGTTTAGATACTGGGTAACCTTGTTGTCCCTCTCATGGAAGAAATATGCAACTGACCAGACTGCCTTTTCAAGTTGGCTCTTTCAGTGTAATATTCAAGTGGCTTAATAACACCTATTCAATACAACATTCTTGCTATGGTTTCTTGTTTATGAAAAAAAAGACACCTAACTGTAAACACTGGTTCAGACGAAGCTTACAGAGCACAATATGCTTTTTCCCACACAGATGTAAAAAACTGTATACTGCCCTTTAACATTAAATACCGCAGTTCAGAAATTCTTCTAGCTTAGCTGGCTGCAACAAAGAATTCTACTACACAGGCTTGAAAGTGGGTGTTAATTTTTCAGTGACAAAATGAAGACCCCAAGCAAGAAACACTGGATATCTAGGGGACTTGTGTGCAAAATTCCTTTCAAAAATAGTGCAGTAGTATTACAAGCTATGGTATGCTTAGCAAATAAGCATAAAATCGCTAAAAGATGAACCTTTACAGAGGATGATACCAGGCAAATAATGAACGGGCCACGGTATTTATAAATCTAGCACACAGTGGAGTACAAGCACCATGAGTGCCATGGTTTGGTTTGAATGAACAGTGACTGCAGCTTTCAGAAATAACTATCAGAGTTGACTTTTTTTAAAAGGGAATTACACAGCAAAATTCTGTCTTCCCCAAGTGTTGTACTGCACAATAATGGAGATTACAACAAACCTTGCCCGTGATCAGCCAGGTCCACATGTCTCAAAAGCAATACTAACAACTTTGTACCAATATATGTATACTTAACAAAAAATGTGCTCCACAAAATAAAAGATGCATTTTACAACTACAGCCATCCAAAAATGAGGAAAGGACAAAAGTTTTCAAGTGTCAGTTTGGATAGGGACAGGAGACAGAGCCTAGGGGGCTCAAAACAGAAAAAAAATATGTCTTTGTTTGTTTTCAGTGTTATTTAAGGCTGCTTGACCTCACAGAAGATCATTTTCACCAATCCCCACATATTAATTGATCAAAAAACTTATTCCACTCCATTCCACAGATCTAACTTCCTTTTAAAGGAGTTTAAATTCACTGCCAACCTTACATTATTCAATAGCTTAGCTCACCTTCTATCTCCCACTGAATGAAAATGACTAACTAAAATGCGTCTACATATTATTTACATCTAGTACTGACTTACTATTTCTTGTTAACCTTTCATTTTGCAAAATATGCTCAATGTCCTTCCTAAACATTTATCCCTCATACTTTTATATAAACAAATTAGATCTCCCTATATATTCTACACCATAAAGAATATAAACTCAGTTCAGTTAACCTTTCTTTGTATTTGAGATTCTACACCCATAATAATTTAAGATCTTTGGACTTTTCTAATTTAGCAGTGCCGCAGTAGCGTTGTTGCCTCACAGCAAGAGGTTCTCCTGTTCGACTCTTGACTGGAGTGCCTTCTGTGTGGAGTCTGCATGTTCTCCCCAAAGTCGAGTGGCCTCAAAGACATGCGTGAATGGGCATGCCTTCGCTGAAGGTTGGGTGTCGGGCTGGCAACTCGGCACCATAAAAAACTACTGCCAATCATTAGCGGACCGGAGTTCCGCTGTGGCGACCCCTAACCGGGAAAAGCCGAAAAGAGACTTATTGAATAAGTGCAAAATGTATACCTTTATTCCATTACTAATCTTATTATAGATTTGTAAATTATCCCCCATTATTTTTTGTGAAATAATTTTAAACAAAGTTCTAAAAATATAACATTTCATTAAAACACTGTTAGTGTGCCCTGCAAAATTTAACTGACCAGCCAATCTAATGCCCAAATTAACTATTTCAATACATTTCTCATTAATTATAGAATCTAAAAAATACAGAACACTGCCAAAGTGCAGCACATTGCACTTTGAGGAAATTAATTCAATATTATCTAAATTAAGCTCATTCAAATCAACCATCAAAGTATTTTTATAAGAGCTGTTACTGATTCACTGAAGCAACACAAGATACAACGTCCGCATCATCCCAGAACTTACTGGGCCAACAGACATCCATCACTAGAAACCTAGTCTTTATAAATGCATAAAACAGGGAAGGCTGCCCCCAGTACAGAACCCTGGGGAACACCTCCCTTTATATAACAATCTATACTCACTTTCTTATTACTTTTGGGGAGAACCCTAAGCCATGAATCCTACCCTGAACAAACACATGACCAAAACTCCCTCAACCCCAACCTCAAAATAGGCATTCGATTTATAATGTCAAGAAAACGGGAACAAAAGAACAAGCTGCAGCATCACAAACATCAGGAGAACATCCTCCCCAAAAGAAAGACACTGAGGCACAAGCAGTCCAGGTAGAAATGAGCTACAACTTGCCTATAAACTGGTCTGCACGTGCAGCCATAAGAAAAAAATACATTTTAAAAACCAAGTAGATGCAGTTTCCTTAGAAATAGCTGACACTAGCCTATTCTGAGCAAAGACCTGGTCACAAGTTTTAAACACCTTCATCCAACAAATGAAGCCATAAGATCTACAATATGGTAAATCATCTCACCTAACTACTATATATGGGTTCTGAGAAGAGGGAATTTTATGATCTATGATCAACATTACCATCTGGCATAACTTTAGACGTAAAAAAAGAGATTAGCAAACCTAAAATCCTAGCTTTATGGCACAATGATTAGGGTACAGAAGCAGTAAAAGGTTACACAAAGCACTTTCCTGGCTAAAGTGATAGCCACCAGCACCACCCCCCCCCCCAGTTAAAAGTATTAAAGATCTGAATAAACCTGTTTGAAGGAATGTTCAATTACAATCTCTAAAACAGAAATCATATTCAAAAGAGAACACAAATGCCTTCTTGGAGGACTTTGAAGAAGCACCGGGTCCAGTAACAGAAAGAGTGGAAAGGCACATTTCTTCCGTTATAAACAGATTTCCTAGTATTTGTCTTTCTCTTTAAATATTACATATACACATGCACATCTCAAAATAGCTACAGACTTAAAAAATGATGCACGTATCCCTATTTCCATAGCTGTCATGAACACAGCAACATTATCAAAGAAAAGACAGCTATGAACACACTTTTTGATAAACAACATCCAACTGCCCTAAGTTGGGAGTAGAGCAGTTACTCAATCAGATGGACTTAGATAAACTCTATCCAAAAACTTAAAAGTTGTTAACCAAAATTTCAGGTTCCTGACAGAACTATTTAGGACCGGTATATGTATATTTCACGGTGGTAAAGCGGTAGCATTGTTACCTCACAGCACGAGGTTCTCCCGTTCGATTCTCGGCTTGGCATGGGAGTGCCTTCTGTGTGGAGTCTGCATGTCCTCCCCGTGGTTGGGTAGCATTCGAAAGACATGCATGTGTAAATGTGTGTGCTTTCGTTGAAGGTTGGGCGTCAAGTTGGCACCTCGGCTTTTCGTAAAAATCTACTGCCAATCATTAGCGGACCGGAGTTCTGCTGTGGCGACCCCTTACCGGGAGAAAGCCGAAAGACAAACAACATTAGTTGCAAAATTGCTTGAATGTTAATGTCCTGGGAGGTTTTGCTCATCCTGACTACCATTACCCACATCATGCACAAATTCCATCATCATAAACCTATAGCATCTTCAGATTCTCGAAAAAAGGGGGGGGGCTTAAGAAATCAAACATTCCTTTTCATAAAGCTGTTATAATCACACAGAGGGACTGATAGAATAGATGTTATCACAATTTCTCCCTGAATCCCTAGAATTTCTTGCAGGTTTAGGCTATGATTGTGCTTTCAAAGTACTGTAACTGGCTAAATTTCAGACTGACAACTAGCATGTTACAACACATTCTTATCATTCTAACATTCTGGAAAAGACTGATGCTGAACTTGAATCATACATAATGCTGCTGTACAATCTGGCACATAACTCTTTATTCCAAACCGTTAAAGCATAAAACATAAAAATAATATTCTGACCAGTTGTGACTATTAAACAGCAATGTGACAGCTCTGCCAAAAAAGCTGTCAGATGCAAGAAATTTGTCTAATAAGATTAAGTGAACAAAAACTGCAAAGCAGTCTGATCAGTCATGGCTATAACACAGCAATATGACAATTCTGCCAAAATCTACTCTAATTCTGTCAAACATGGTAAAATGGTTAGTATTTTATGAACAAAAACTGTAAAGTATTCATTGAAAAAGGAAACATGCTCAAAAATGCCTTAAAAATTACACAGAGCAGAAGCCATATTAACTATTAGTATCCCATGGAAGTCCAAAACTATGATTATGCAGATCAGAAACTCTACATAAAAACTGTCTCAAGGCAACTTAAACGAAGGGACAGATTTAAACAAAAATGCACATCTTCAGGTTCAGATCAAAAATACAAATCTTAATAAAGAATTTAAAACAGAAACTTTAGGTCACCATTAATTCTATTAATCTCTCAGAAAATCTGAACTTAAAGGCATTATAGTAGTACTCACAGATTTATAGCCACAAGAAAAAAGCTAACACTTTAAATTAATCTTTAAGATATTTCTCAAAGACCCCTTGTGATTTACTGTACAAGAAGAAATATGCAAGGCTGCAGTTAACTAACTAAAAAATAGTAATAGTAATAATAATAATAATAATAACAAAAAACCTGGCAATTATGATGTCATCCAATTACAAAAAGTAAACAAATCGCAAATAACGCTGCATATAGCAAAGAGTGGCATATCTTCAAAGAGCAGTGTTCAAATTTCCACTATTTCTCAACACAGCTACAAAGCAGATATGGCATATGAAGTGATCTCCATAGCGAGGAATACTCAGCTGAGCTACACTTTATCAGTCTTCACTTCCCTTCTGTCTCAAAATCAGTGTATCAGCAAGTCATAAATGTATATAATGTACATTGCTTGTTAGCTGCACACAATGAAAACAGACTCCAGAGGAAACAAGACACAAGTCCCCTCAGACCAGTTATCTAACTACTACAAATCCTGCCTCTGCAAGGCTTGCCACCCTATATATACTTCTGCTGCTGTCACCTTCAAGCTGCTTATGAGACTGTCGTCAGTAAAAAGAAGTTACGTCTTGCCATAACGTTCCATCTGTGTCTTTGTTCATTCATTACTATTAGAACCTCGGTTCTGTCCTCGGAACCAATACGGCTGTTTCCAAGCTCAGACAAGCCAAAAACTCTCAGCTAAGACCTACCCATAATGCCCCTCTCCTAGTTACTCCAGATCGAGTTTGCCCACCCCTATATAATAGACGTAGTAATCGAAAACAAAAAGTAGAAGGCTCTGTCTGAGCAAATACCCTAACCAGGAGATCCTAAAGTCCATCAGGAGTTCAGGCAGGGGGAAGGAGGGTAGGAAGTAATGAATGAACAAAGATCTACAACACAGATGGACCGTTATGGTAAGACATAACTTCTTTATCTGATGATGTAAATCTTTGTTCATTAATTACTATTAGGGCTGAGTCCCCAGCTACTTGAGTCCTGGGTGGCCCTAGGGAACGATATTCCTGAGCACCATAGAACCAAAAGATGCTCGTCCCCTGGAGGCCAAATCCAATTTGTAATGAGAGATAAAAGTATGAGGTCTTGCCCAAGTGGCTGCTGCGCAGATATCATCCATAGAAGCTCTGGAATGAAATGCTACAGAAGTAGCCATAGATCTGGTAGAATGAGCCTTTATTCTGGAAGGTAATGATAGCTTATTCTGTTGGTAGATAAAGGTAATGACGTTTCTAAGCCAGGAGGATAAAGTCACTTTGGAAACAGGTTTACCCAATCTTGGTCCTGCAAAGGCCACAAACAATTGATCTATTTTCCTGAAAGATTTAGTCCTGACAAAATAACAACGAAGCTGCCGATGCACATCAAGGGTGTGCAAAAGGTACTCCCCTCTACTAGAATGTTGAGGGAAGAAAACCGGCAGGTAAATAGATTGGTTAAGGGAAAATCCAGAAATGACCTTGGGCAAGAAAGAAGGTTCAGTATGAAGGGACACCCTATCCATGTGGAAGATCAAGTAAGGTCTCTTGACACTCAAGGCCTGCAGCTCAGATACTCTTCTCACTGAGGTAAGTGCTACTAGAAGTAAGGTTTTCCATGATAAAAATTTTAAATCACATGAATCAAAGGGCTCGAAAGGAGAACCTGTGAAAGACTGAAGTACCAAAGTCAAGTCCCAGGGTTCTAAGGGAGGCTTGACCGGAGGATTAACATGTAATACTCCTTTCAAAAAGGTCTTGCATAGGCGGTGTGACATAATCGAAGCATTATCAAGTCCATTATGAAAATTGGCAATAGTTGCTAAATGTACAGTGATTGCCGATGCTGAGGCTCCTGCATGAGTAGTCAGGTATTGTTGGATCTTTAGGCATAGAGAAATGATCTAAGTTCTGATCTTTGGCCCAAATAGAGAACGTAGTCCATTTACTACAATAAACTTTCCTGGTGGAAGGTTTGTGTGAAGTCAGAGGAATTTCATGAACAGGAGATGGGATGTCAGACAGCCTGGCAATCATTGGAAGTGGAGGAACCAAGCTGTGAGCTTGAGACTGTGGAGGTTTGGATGAATCAGTCCCTGAGGATGAGATAACAGGTCTTGGGAATGATTCAGGATCTACGGGCTGTGAATCAGATGAGGCCATAGCAACGGGAACCAGACTTGACGGAGCCAGTAGGGGGCAATGAGGATCACTTTGCTTCTCAACCTCTGAGTTTTCTGGAGACATTTTGGAATGAGGGGAAATGGGGAAAAGGTATACAGAAGACACGGGGGCCAATTGTGCGTTAGAACGTCCCTCAGTGGTTCACCCTGAGAAGGGATCAGGGCAAAGTAGCTTCTGCATTTATAATTTAGGGGGGAAGCAAACAGATTGCAGCAAGGCTTGCTCCAGCGTTGGAAGATCCGATCCGCTGTTACAGGGTTGAGAGACCACTCATGAGGCATCAGGATGTTCCTGCTCAGATTGTCTGCAATAAGGTTGGAACTCCCAGGAATGTGCATTGCTATAAGAAAGTGATTTGAAGCTATCGCCCAGTGCCAAATCCTCATGGCTTCCCAACACATGGTGTAAGACCTGGTTCCGCCTTGCTTGTTGATATACCAGACAACTGATATGTTGTCTGACCGAATTGCAATGGTCCCAGAGGGTAGGAATGCATGGAACGCTTGCAACACTAAGAGAACTGTCCTCAGTTCCAGGACATTTATGTGCAAATTGGCCTCCATGGGGGACCAGGTGCCTTGGACCGCCTTTCCCTGGAAATGCCCCCCCCCCCCCAACAGGGAAGCATCTATGGTCACCGTGGCCGTGGGCTGGGGAAAACAGAATGGTCGACACCAAAGATTCGTTTGTGGCTTCATCTACCATAGCATTTCTTCCTTGCAACGGTCTGTAAGACGTATCATGTGGTCGAGTGGGTGAGTTAGAAACAACCATTGTGCAGAAAGGAGCCACTGCAGGATTCTCATGTGCAGTGTTGCCAGTGGTACTAACGTAATGGCAGCCACCGTGGAACCTAAGAGTTGCAGTACAAGACATGCTGGTACATAGGTCTGAGGAAGAAGGTTTTGGATTTGGTGTCTTATTTTTGAAAGCCTGTGAGGGGGGAGAGAAGCTTGACAGGATGTTGTGTCGAAGACCACTCCAATAAATTCCAGCGTCTTCATTGGGGACATTTGAGATTTTCCTTGATTGTAATCCCCAAGCGGAGAGCGACACCTTGAGTGTAAGAGAGGCTGCAGACTAGGAGATTCCTGGTCGGAGCAGTAAGGAGCCAATCGTCTAGATAGGGAAACACCTGGAATTGTTGTAGTCGAAGATGAGCTACCACAACTGCCATACATTTGGTGAACACTCAGGGGGCTGTCAAGAGACCAAATGGCAGTGCCCTGAACTGGTAGTGATTGGCTCCCAGCCGTAAGTGGAGAAACCTCCGGAAGCGGTGATCCATCTTTATGTGGTAGTACGCGTCCTGAAGTTCTATAGAGCATATCCAGTTGTTCCTCCGTAGGAAAGGAAGAATGAACTGTGCCATGACCTTCCAGAATTTTTGGGGTTTGATAAATTTGTTCAATAGGCTGATATCCAGGATTGGTCTCCAGTCCCCTGTCTTTTTTGGCACTAAAAAGAACATCGAGTAAAACTCGGATCCTGTCTGGTCTGGTGGGACTAGTTGGATGACTCTTTTTCTTAGCATCTTTTCTCTTTCTATGGCTGCTAATTCCCTCTGATTGGGTGGTACATCGGGGATTTGTTTGACTGGTCTGGGAATTAAACTGAATGGTATTTGGTAGCCTCCGGATATTATTCTCTGCACCCAAACATCAGTAGTAATAAGATGCCAGGCTGGTAGATGCAGATAAAAACGACCCCCGACTGCTTCCAGAGGAAAACAATTAGGCCACTGCTTAGGAGCGCTGGTAGGGTCTACTGGAGAAAGAATCTCTAGCTCCCTGGTTACGTGGACCCCCTCTACCTCAAAAGGGGCGTCTTCCTTATGAATTGCCCCCTCTGCTCCAGGGGGGATTGTTCACCACGAGTGTCACGAAAAGATCCTTGGGATTTCTTAAACCACATTTTTCCTCCCTTCTGGTTCCTGGAGTAGGACCTCTAGGGGTTGGAAAAGCATATGCCCACAGCAGACAAGGTCCTTTCGCCTTTCTCACTACGTGCAAGTGTGTCTCATACTTTGGGTCCGAAAAGTGCAGATTCATCGATATGTGCATTGACGAAGGAAGATTACAAGGGGTCTGCAAAGTCACACAACCACATCCAAGCATTACATCTCATGACAATGCCTGATGTGGTAGCTCGAGCTGCCCCCTCGGTGGTGTGAGATATCAAACTCATCAAGAAGTTAGAGATGGCTTCAAGGGTAGCTAGCTGCGAGGTGACAGGATCATGCACCTCATCAAGCAGTACCCTCACCAAAGAGGAAGACATTTCGTAAATTAGGTCTCTTTGGAGGCAAGTAAAGTGTGCCAGATAGTTCAGCAACCAAATTGCGAAGGTCGCTGAAGCATAGGTCCACTTCCCTAGTCTGTCCATGGTCCAGAACTCCCTGTTTGGAGGAAGGACAGTGGAACTATCTTCTGCCAGTTCCCTCTTGATGGCCACCACCACGACCATAGAATCAACCGTCAACTGCTTGGACCAGTGGGGCTAGTCTTCAGGTGTAAATAAAATTTTGTCTGGCCAACAGGGGACAGGTTCTATGTTATCCGGGGCCTTCCAGGCACAATGCACAATGAGTTTAACAATGCCATCTTCCGGTTGCATCACCCAAGAAGTAGATGGCCAGGCACGGAAGGCCTGCAAGAACACCAATTCCTCAGAAGAAGGGTTAGAGGACTTCACGTCTCCCCGCTGCTTGAGGATTTCGAGAATGTTTCTGAATGAGACGTCATCTGGGGGAGACCGTGGGGACCCTTCCCCCTCATCACAATCAGTGTCTTCGGTGATAGATTCCTCCGGGGAAATCAAGGTGCTTCCTCTTGCACCGTTTCTTCCAGGGTGGTTCCATAGTGGGATGTCCTGAGGAGGACTCCAGAGAAGGGGTTCCCTTCAAAGGGGGTTCTTGCGACTCCCATGCCCAGGGTCCAGAAATAGAGGGTTGGGTGAGGTGCATGCTAAGGGGGGGGGGGTTCTGATACTGATGTCAATGGTGCTGACTGAGAGCCTTCGGAGTGAAGGACCCTCTCCATCACCTGGACAGCAGGCCCACCCAAGGAGAGATGGGAGCCCAGAACCGGGAAGGACAACCTCGGACCTGGGATCACACCCCGCCCTGAGGAGCCCACCTCCAGGTGAGGAGCTCTGAAAGGACTGGAAGCCATCGGAGCCGTGGACATAGATGGCACCAGCGAGAAAATAGGTGCCGGGCTATGTACCAAGGTACGGACGGTACAAGCACTGCTCCGAGAGAGCCGATGCAGCAAGGGTGGTCGGTGCAGACAGGGGAAAAACTGCTGTCAGAGCAGAGACAGTATGCACCGAAGTGGACATCAGTACCGGGATCTCTGGGATCTGGGTAGAGGCCAGAGGAAGATAAACAGAGGAAGATGTAGTAAAAGATTTCGAGCCAAGAGGGACGGAAGGTCTAGCTGGAATGGGCAATCCCCTAGCTGCCAGAAGCTGGTCCACAACCCGCACTAAATCTAATTCAGAAAATCTCCTAGTGGCTCTAAACGAGGCTGCTGAAGGAGAATCAGGTCTTTCTAGAAAGGGTCTAAACCTCTGCCCCCAAAAAAGGGTCGTAAGTTGGAGAGTATCTTGTCCTTGGCAGATATTCAAGTTTTGGAGCCGATGGAGCCAAAGAAACTGTTCGCACCGTGTCCGGGGATGGTGCCGAAGAAGGTATAGTCATCGAAGCCAATGTCGGATCCAAGGATAGCACCGAAGTCAGTGGTGCCGAGGTTGGAACCGAAATAGGGGTGAATATCATGGACGGCACCGAGGGAGAAGATACAGTGCCTGGTTCCAAAGAGGCCTGTGCCAAAGCATGGAGCAGACTCGATTCCGTAACTGACAGAGATGCAGGAACCGAGTGACTCTGTTTTTCCTTATGTTTTTTGGTCTATTGAGGGGGTGAGCCCTCCGACCCAGAGAGAGCCTCTGAAAAAGGTGTCTTGATTAAACCTTTTAAAATAAGTTTATTTTTATGTTCTGCTAGTGTACAATTACTAAAACTAGCACAAATGTCACAGTCAGCTTTAATATGATCCACGTCCAAACAGTAGACACAACGAGCATGTGTCTATATCCGAGTTAGGCATCTTATGCCCAGACTTGCTACATTGTTTAAACCCCAACTTAGCTTTGTCTGACATAGTAAGGTAACAAGGCTATTTTATAGAAAAATCAAAATAAGGGAGAGAAAAAAAGGTAAGAGAATACCAACGATGGTATTTAAAAAATACCACAAGTGGTAAGGAAAGGCCTGTCAAAGGCAGGAGAGAGGGACAGTACCAATAATGGTAGAAATTAAATTACTAAGGAAAAGGGTAGGGAATAGAATTAGGTTATAGGCGACAGTGAGAAACGGCTAAATTGACTAAAAAATAAACAATTTTTGGAGAGAAACTGTCTTAAAAATAACAAATTTTTACTTAGCTTTGAGAGAGATGACTAACACGTCTGACTACGAACACGGCAAATGAGATCTGGAGTAACTAGGAGAGAGGCATTATGGATAGGTCTTAGCTGAGAGTTTTTGGCTGGCGCAAGCTTGGAAACGGCCGTATCTATTCCGAGGATGGAACAGAGGTCCTAATAGTAATTAATGAACGAAGATTTACAACATCAGATGACTGTATTAGAATGTGGCTTGGTTCAGTTACTGCTTGGCACTAGGCCAACACAAACTAACATGAAAAGGGTAATAAACCAAAATATAAATAATAAAACCAGATAAAGAAATGCAGAATTATGGCTTTTTTCCACATTTTCCTCATAAATCGTAACACAGCCAGCCCAATTGCCCAATGTTACTGGCTACAAATTATGCCACAGTTGGGTGTGCAATTTTATAACAAGTTCTCTATAAATAATAATGAACATAAAACTTTTACCATAAAAGTTACAATGCAATCTTGCCTATGAAAATAACATCTCTACTCCCTAGAATGTGTACAGTCTAAACCACATCCCTATTTAAAAGGCATTATATAGTCCCACTTTATTCCATCCTTATTAAGCCCATCATTGAATACAGTGCTCTCTTTGGCATTTGCCTCACTAAAGCACCTAAACCAACTTGAGAGACCTCAATATTTCCTCACCAAACTGATCTCAGGCCTCAGTACCCTTAGCTACTCGAATATATTGGAATTGTTTTCCCTCTCATAGTTTCATACAGATATTTGTTTTAAACAAAAACACCTTTATTGAATTATCACTTATGACATAGGCAATCATACATTTATATAAATGAAAACAAACCATACTGACAAATTTTTATTTGCAAACATTATAGCTCACATATAATCTTTTATACAGTCATCGTCACTCGGACACTACATAGCTCATTCAGTTCCTGTCTTCCATTAAATCTCATTCCTCCTCCAAAATATTATTCATACAAGCAAGGGGTGATCCATGCTTAGCTTTCCAAGCTCTAATGATTCAGCACCCTTTGAACTCCTTCATGTAAATGGAGCCATTGGTAAAGCTAGCTCTAGAGACCTAAATCTACACTACCACAACAACATCAATAAATTGTGTGATAGGTATTAAAACCAATTTACCTTCCATGTGTGGAACAGGCTCCCTTACATATCAGGCAAAGTATTTGCTTGGCAACCTTTAAAACCAGTCTGGATGGCACGATGGATGATCTCAAACTTTCACCTCAATTATGCAAAGACAATCTACTTAATGGGGAAAATTTTTAGTCTCCTATCAGTCCTGAGAGATGTAAATGAACTTCTAAATGGTCTCCTTGGTTGTAAGCTTGGTACAATCCTATGAGCCTAATAAATTATTCCATACCACACTTTCTAGACATTGATTATGGTTTCATTATACAGTGGGTTCACCAAAACAGCCACACTGCAAAATTCTGAAGCAGGATTACCACTAAACCTCCAATTCTTCAACAAGAAGTGATGACAAAGTAAGTATGACCACACGGTTTCATTATACAGTGGGTTCACCAAAACAGCCACACTGCAAAATTCTGAAGCAGGATTACCACTAAACCTCCAATTCTTCAACAAGAAGTGATGACAAGGCAAGTATGACCAAACTTATTTCTTGGTGATTTACAGCATAGAGGAAAAACCTCAAACACCACACATTTGCAACAGGACTGTGACCTTTTCCAATTATCAAATGAAACATTTCTTAATGAAATTTCTATTTTAGAAAAAAACTCCATCCTTAGTCTGTAAAGAATGCTGTATTTTAAATTTTATGAAACAATATGTAAAATTTTAGTTGTTTATGCCATTAAATATCTCACTATGTGTCTCAGATAAATAACCATAATTTTATATAAATATTAGAGGAAAGTTAAGAAATATCTCTTCACTTAAGATATGAGGCTATTTGCAATTTTTCAAGGAATGTCATATGACAATACAGCCTAAATCAGGACTATCCGGCAAAAAGAAGGGAGAGTTGCCAACCCTTTGTGTTTTGTTTTGTTTTTTTTTGGCAAGAGAAGCAGCACCAGAATAAAAAAACAATAAATTATTATTTTTTTTTTAACATTTGTTAATAGTAGGTGCCATGCCAAATAGGTGCAGTTACATTGACAAAACAAGTTGTAAACAAACACTTGGAGAATTATCACTGAAGAAAGCAGTACAACAAATGGACAGTAAACAGAGAAGAAAGCAACAAAATTTGGACAGTAATACAACAAAGCAGTATAGTGGACTACTATTACGCACTTTAATATCAGAACATATCAAATTTTAAATCATAGGAATGGTTATGATACATCATAGTAAAAGCAGAAAAATTACTTGACTATATTGAAGCACTATATAAGGTAGGTTTATCCAGTATCTCTGAAGCAATTGCATCTGTTTTCATTTACCAGATAGCATGCATCTCTCTAGAGGATTCCGGGGTTGAGGCGATAGTGTTCCTTTCAATCAGAGAGGTGTAGAAACCTAAGAATTTTTTTTTCAACACAATGGACAGAGAAGTTTTTTTGTCCAGAAAATGATGAATTAATAGGAAGGAGACATTCTAATCTAGGTATTAAGACATTTATGGCAATAGCTCATTTAGCTTCCAGGGTAAGTAGGTTTAATCCATCCATCCACAACCCCCTTTTCCCATTTTTGCACATGGGGGTGGGGTGTCACTTTAACAGTGATAATCATCTAGAGCCAAGGTTTACAGTGCCAAGTAGCTAGCCCTGCCACAATATTGTTGCATAATATTTTGAGTTGGAATAATACTTTATGTATTGTCAAACTATGTGGTTATGGTAGGTAAATCAAGTATCAAAGAGAAAACCTACGTATCTTTAAAGTATACAAAGAGCACAGTAATATCTGACAGGTCAATAATGGAGATGCTGGGTGAACTGCTTAGCCTTTTACCTGTACTAAATAGCATAAAATAGGTTTTGACAGTGTTCACAGACTTGTTTATTCTGCTGCAGACAGTTCCATATGGCTGCAAAGGCAGTTTGAAGATCAGCGGTAAGACCGGAAGACTGCCAGATGTGGAAAAATATCACAGGCATAAAATATGCAGATAAGATGAGGAAAATCCCATGTTAGATCATTTATGCAAAGGGGGAAAAAAGCATGTAACCTTGTGACTCACCACTACCAATATGATTTGTCATGCTTAAATTAAAAGACCCGATTAAAACAAAGGAGCAATGAATAACCTCAGAAGAAAAGCCAATTTCCTCAGTTTGACTAAGCAAAGAATGTGATATATAGTGGCGAAGGCTTTTTTTCAGGTGATGGAATAAAGCACCAGAAAGATGACCATGTTCCGAATTAAGAGCTACGTGATCAGCAAGGGAAAAGATGGATAATTATTTAAAAATATTAAATAAATACATATATAATAACGGGGATGGTATAATACTCTAATTAATCAGGAAGGTAACATTTAATGACAGAAGCCATCTCCACTAGAAAGCGACACACTCGCCATCCTTTGACACTTATATATATATATATATATATTTAGTATAGTATTTATACATATGTATGTGTGTGTATATATATATATATATATATATATATATATATATATATATATATATATATATATATATACATACACACACACATTTACGTACACACGCACATACACGGGGGGGGGGGTACATAAATACACGGACACGCAAGTCTTCCAAAAGAAGTCCATCTCTTAAAAGCAGCACAGTGATTAAACCTCTCAACTGCTTTTGGTTTTCACGGGCATCCCTAATCTTGACTCAAAAGTTTGCTCTGCCCCACCTAAAACATGCGATTTTGGGAGACTATGTGATGGATTACATTAAACTTAATAAATAATTTTAGTTGCAGGCTTACTTTATTTCACACAACACATGCTAAAGTACATTTTCTTATTATGTTAACTTCCCAACATTTTAAAGTGTGTCCCTGATTCTGAAGTTAAAAGGTTGTGAGCTATGTAAACTCATTAGCATCCAGATCGCTGCCTGTAGTACAAAATATAGATGTGTTGAATTTTACTTCCACAAACAACACCATGGTTAATGAACAGCTGGCCTCTTCCCACTGACACACTTTGGAAACTGTTATAGCCACGTCATCTCACCTGCACACACAATCCAGGACATGGCAGGTAATCCAGGCACATGCAAAAAAAAAAAGGGGGGGGGGCATGCTACACATGACAAATTCATAAAGTCAAACGATGAGCCATTTGAGACTTAAACAAGTTAACTCCCGATATTATGCTGTACAATACTTAAGGGTTTATTGGATCTGTCTGTTTAAAGAGGACATGTTATGACTGGGAACTACGTAAAAGATAAAGTTATCTGCTTTGAGTCTCTCTTTGTTACATAATACTTTACCTCTCTCATGCGTCAAACACTGAGACAAATTGTTTCCTTTTACATGCAGGAATGGCAGCCTACCTGAACTACACTGCTACTGTATCCGTGAAAAAACGTAATCCCAATGAATTGCTATTGAACTCTTACAGTACTCCTGCTCAGCTTTTCAAAATTTCCGTCCTGCGCCTCTGCACTAGAAAGGAAACAGAAGAAAAAAATCGGCGCACAAGGGGAGGAGGGCCGAGTGGGTAGCAACCGTACGTGCGTGGGCACGAGGAGAGCAATTGGAGGGCAGTGTAACTGCACGATTAGCGTCTAATACTGTGCAGGCTACTGAGGGAATGAATGCGTCGAATTCTACTATCTGTCAATGGCAAGCCAAGCTTCTTGAATCTATCCCCAACTGGGATGGGATTGCAGTACTTCTGCCTAAAATTTCTAATGTGACCATCATAAATTCAAAGAATCTGGTTTCTCTGCTACAAAACACTTGTCAAAAAATCGACATTTAGGTTATGATGATGCTAGGGTTAAGTAAAGAAAAGTTTAGGAAGTTACATGTCTCCAGGGCTGAAAATTAACGGCAGTGGTTAGCCAGTAAATTGCTGTAACTGTGGCAGATGGGTCCACCTTAACTTTCCTTTGCCACGCGTTGTAAAAGTGACGAGAAAACTCTTTTGGCAACTACTGCAGAAATTCCAATTTAGATGTGTGTTTATTTCATTTGGTCAATGAAGAATTAAGCTCACCTTCAAACCTTGCCCAACACACAGACACGCCTCTTTTTGACCACACATCTCGTTTTAGAGAACTTGCACTTGTTTAATAGCCGGTGTACTAAAAGTGGGCACAAGCTCAATGCCAAAAAAGTCCAATATTGTAGCATTTGATAAGCACCCCTAGCTCCTGCATGTAACATAGATTACAAACCACTTCAAAATGAAAATGTGATTGTAACAGTGGTTAGGATATCCTTTTACCTTGCACAGCTTAGGCTCAGCTAATGGAATTTCTTCCAAATTAAAGTAAGTCCTTATCTCCCTGTACTCCATATTGATTAGAAACATCATTGCCCACATATCAAACAAGTGAAAAGACCCCAGTTGTTTTCTAACTGAAAAGATCAGAGGCTTAAAAGACTTGAACTACCAGGAAAGACTGGAGGCTTTGCTACTATTCACAGTTTCATATAGAATCCTTAAGAGTAATTTCTATTTGGTTATAGGGCTATAAGGGATCCAGCTATTCAAGAACTCTTATACCTCAACAAATCAAACAACCTAGCTAACACTAGGAGCACAAATCTAAATCTGCACCAACAAATAAATAAGATGGGAAGAATGATAGATTATTCACGAGGAGCTTACTTTATTTCTGGAACAATCTGCCTCTCCAAGTTAAAAAGGAGCGGGACAACTGGATGGGCATTCATAAATTCACTCCTGGTATGAAAGGTCTGGTCCTCTTGAGAAGAGAGGCAGGGCAAAGACTGTGTATAGGCAAAGTGGAAATGATCTAGCAGCTCGGTTGCCTTGTAACTATATTGGATTCATTTTCCTGGCTGTTTTAAATATGTTTATACCTACCAAATTTATATTTCTTGTTTAATAACTGACTTGTTTAAGAACTATACATTAACTAAGTCAGTTCTTTTCTTTTGTTGTTCACAAATACCTATAGTTGTATAATGTATACTGCACAAATTCCAAGTAAGTGCAATATTTATTTATATTATCTCTATCAAGTGCAATATTAGACAGACAACTTAAGCAATGTGCAACCTGTAATGTGTGTTTTATTTAAATGGGGTAGTTATTATAACGTAGGGGAGGGTGTACTTATTCTGTATTCAAGTGTTGGAATTTTTCTGCTCTTTTGTACCGGTATTGGGAGTGGGATTGTATATGTTAGTTGTGTTCATTCTTTTACTTGTATTTTTACCTTCTGTTTGTAATCTCATGAAGGAGCTGATGCACGAAATTTCATTTAAGCTACGTGTTTGATCCTAAAAGACAAAGTTTACTTTAAATCTTTGAATAAAGCAAAATGTATATATTTTATATTTGAGTAGTCTTGCAAAACAAAATTTACTAACCAGTAGTAACAAGATTTACCCATTTCAGAACATTTTAACCATAAATGACCACTCAAACTGCTGTTATAATTTACCAGTAGCTTTACCTAGCAATTATAGCCACTTGATTGTGTGTACCATGAATGTCTGATTGTGATTAAAAACAGGGCCACAGTAAAGTATTCCAATATGCTTTGCAAAAAAATCCAGACTAATACTTCAAAGCTAAACTAATGAAATTTGACTTGAAAATGACAGCAGGGTCAATTTTTCTCATTCACAGGCAGTCCCTATACCCAGCAATTATAGTCCCATTATTGACTGTGGGCACCTCGGATGCTGATTGTGGTAAAAATGAATTATGGAGACAGTAATACATTTCAGGTTTATTTCACATAAAGTAGCCACATTAAAGTATTCCAGCATATTTCTTGTGGTAAAAATTAATTATGGAGACAGTAATACATTTCAGGTTTATTTCACATAAAGTAGCCACATTAAAGCATTCCAGCATATTTCTTGTGGTAAAAATTAATTATGGAGACAGTAATGCATTTCAGTTTCTTTTATATAAAGTAGCTGCATTAAAGTATTCCAGTATATTTCTCACACATGCTACTAGTCTTGCCAAGCTAAACTGTTTGGACTGAGCAAGCAGAAGAGGATAAGTTGCTTTTATTCATATATAGCTCCTACCTCCACTCAGCAGTTATAGCTAATTTGCTACATACACTCTGGAACAAACTACTCATCTATGTCAAGCAAAGTTCTTCATTAGCACTCTTCAAGAAAAATCTTGATGAGTGGATGGGAAATAGGAAATACACCCCGGGGATCACTTCTGTGTCTCTGCTGGACAGTGGCACAGGAAAATAACTTTTTTGGGTGGCGTAAGTTTTGGTACCTTGATGGCTAAGCTTACATAGGCCCTTAGGCCAATAGCCTAGTACCTACCTATGAACCTATGAACACACCAATTTACTATGTACACGACAGCTGAGTTTGATAAAAAAGTAAGACTGAACTTCTTAAAACAAGAATCAGAGACAAAGGCCCAAAATCAGGAACATGTTTTAATTGCTGATTTTTATATACCTTCAACATTGGCAGAACAACAATGCTTGTGTTCCTATTCATTTTCTAAATAATGTGATGTCTCAACTCAAGTACCTATTATTTAGTAAATGCAATTTATAATAATATGCCAGAAAGCCATATGTTTTATGGGGAAGAGGGAAAACGTATGAGACAAATCCAGGGGCATTCTACAAAATTAGGGACAACTGAGAGCTGTGTAACTGCAAGTTTGTCACATACACAGTAGCCAGAATAATTCATCTTTCCAGTTTCATATGCTAGTTCTGCAAAGTCAGACTACTTAAACTGAGGAAACAAGAGAGTAAGTTAGTTTTAGCCACATAAACCCTCCTCCACCAACAGTTAACCAGTACACTTTATACGCTTTATGTTTGTGGTAAAACAACAGTAGTTCTCAAACTCTTATAACAAGAGTCATGAACAAAACAAAAATGGGGGGACAAAGGCTCATAATTGGGAACATGTTTTAAAGATGGCTCTTATACTTATTGTATAAAGTTGCTAAAATAGCAGTTTCTGTATTAAAGTGGGTTGTCTGAGCCCACTGTAAAGTATTTTTCTTGTTTATTTCACACAAATGTGTACATGTCCTGCTATGTCAGACTGTTTGAACTGAGCAAACAAGTGGGTAAGTCACCTTAATCCACAAACAAGCTCTAACCCCAGCAATCTGTTAGAGCCACTTTGTTGTATATGCCACATCTGATTGCAATTAAAAATAATACCTTTCAGCTTCATACTGCAAGACTCAGGGACATAACCAAAACAAATGCGAGACAAACACCCATAATCAGGTGCTAGTTTTTAAATATTGTTCTTATATACTTAGAAAGTTGCTGCCATAACAGTTTTTGCATTATCAGATGTTTTCTGAATCAGCAGTAAAGTATTTTCCAACTTATCTTACACAAATGCACACGAGTCCCATAATGCCAGACTACTTAAACTGCAAATGGCAACAAGTAAGTTGCTTTCATCCATAAAGAGCCCCCCCACACACATTGCAACAGTTATAGACACTTTGGTTTGTACACCTGCTTATCTGATTGTGATAAGTTGAACCTCAGTATAAAAATCAAGGTCAAAGTAAAAAATAATTAATGAAATAAGTATCAACAAGTAATAGTTAGAAAGTTCCCAGAATAATTGTTTTCTGTTTGTTTGTTTGTTTGTTTAGGCATTGGCAATGCATTTTATGATGGCTATTGAAGTCTGAAGCTCAAATGTCTATCATTTAGCAACTGCATTACAGAAGAAAAAATACACAGTATAGATGAAAATGTGTGTGTGTGTGTGTGTGTGTTTCGGCTTTTCCTGGTTAGGGGTCGCCACAGCGGAACTCCGGTCCGCTAATGATTGGCAGTAGATTTTTACATGCTGGCTTGCCAGGCCTAACGCACAACCTTCAACTAAGGAACGCCCATTACGCATGTCGACACACAGAAGACGCTCTAACTGAGAATCGAATGAGCAACGTCTAACTGTGAGGCGACAACGCTACCGCAGCACCACCACCACAGTACAGTATAGATGAAAATATCATGGCAAAATCTTCTGAGAAGCCAGGAGTGACACTTCAAAGAACTCTAAAACATTATCTCTTTTACTTACATAATAGCAATAAGAATAACATGTTAAACTCATCAGGAAGGTTTAAGCTGGTGAGCCACTGCAGAAACATCCAAAGCATTGAGTAAGTAAATAAAGAAAAGATTACTATGGATTATCCAAGAGTATCACAAAAGTCACATTCAAATGAGTCATGCCTTTCCTTCCATGCACGCTTCTACAGGTACCTCTGCAATTGCCCATATGAGCTTTGAAGTCTGCTAGCAAAACTGCAGAATCTGTAGGCAGTACCATATCAAGCACTGCACTCATAGTCTTTAAGATGACCAAATACTCCTGATAGCCTTGTATAAGATAGCAACGGAGTGGCTCAGTATAGCAGGCTAAGCAAGAGGTAGGCAGCGGTAGCATTTAGATAAATATGAGGATTTAGGGCTTGTTCATCCCAATATAACTTAGTGAAGAGAGTGGGACAGTATGGTATGCTGGTAAGAGGAAGGTGATATCACTGGCTAGATCAACTTGTGGGATTACAAATTGTTAAGGATCATTGTTTATAACTAAATCAGTGAGTTGCTTTAGTGATACATGCGTTGAATTTGAGCAAGCAGTCAAAGATGGATTTGAGTAATTTGAAATACAGTACTAATTCTAAAGGTGTGTTGTTGCTGTACCAAATGGTAATAAGATTAGAATAAAAAGATCCATGACTCAATAAAACCACAGCTTTATTGTAAATGTAAAATCACTGACGTAGCGCTTTCATCCATAACATTAGGCTTCTTCAGAGTCAGTTGCACTGAAGTAGATCTATACACACACACACACACACACACACACACACACACACACACACACACACACACACACACACATATATTGTTTTTCTTTATAACAATTATCAGTCATGCCAGCATTACATAAATTGCAGAATCCTTGCCTTTCATTAACATCACTCCTTCTCCCAATCATTATTCTGCATGCATTGTTCTCAAATTCCATTTATTTCTTTTTTTAAAGATCCCACCTCCAGTTCTTTCATCTTCTTTACAATATTCAGTGATATACTGAAGATGTTTAAGAAAACAATTAATACCAAGAGAACCAAGTTTATGACCTTACACCTAGGCTTACTCCAAAACACAGACTCTAATCTTATTACCAGACCACCAAGTTAATATGTTTACAGAACTAACTAGAAAAGCAAGCCACTCTGGTGGAATCATAACATCACAAAGCTGTATAACAGAAGGAAGTTAATCATGGCAAAACATAGGAGGTGTAGTACCCAGAAGGATAAAAGCACTCTAATTAAACTAAACAAACAACTCAAAGGACAATTAAATCCACCAAAGCCAAATGTGAGGTAAATTTGGCCTCCCAGGCCAAGGACAACCACAAGGCATTCTTTACCTATGTCCACAATGTGTGTAGAGCTCATTGTTAACTGAAGGCACCTATACTAAGCCAGAAGATACAGCAAACCTACTGGCAGAGACATTTAGCTCTAACTTTACCCCTGTCTTCCACTCAACCTCCTTTCAGGAAACACCAACAAGTATAACTTCCCCTTCTATCACTTAAGAACAGGTCCTCAGTGTTCTCTCTAAGGCCAAACACACTGCATCAATAGGCCCAGGCAATATACCAGGGTACCTTCTAAATTGCATGAAACATGACCTATCAGGCCCTCTGAAATTGCTATTTAACAGTAGCCCCCAAACAGGGTTTGTGCCTCACAAATGGAGAACAACAGCAGTGAACCCTCTGCACAAAGGTGGGCCATCTATAGTTCCTGGAAACTACAGACCCATAAGTCTCACTATTCCCATATGAAAAGCCATGGAAAGCATTATCATGGAAATGATCAGTAATGACATAGGAAGCTTCCAGACTGAAGCCAATTTGGTTTCGTCAAGGGCGGGTTATGCCTACTCAACCTATTAGACTTCTTTGAGAACATCACCATAGTAATGGATGAAAGCAAAATAGTTCACACTGACTACCTTGACCTTGACAAGGCATTTGGCACAATACCCCATTTAGGCATTGTTGATAATCTCAGGAGGTTAGGTATAAACCCTTATGTCTCCTGGTAGATAGTCATGTGGCTCACAGACAGGACCAAGGAAGTTAGAAATAGGGAGTCCACCTCCACAAAGTGCCAACCCACAAGTGTAGCCCCTCAAGGATTAACCCTAGGGCCACTTCTTTTTTGTATTTAATTCTCTGAAGTCAAGGCCAATGTCAAGGGCCTCTGGCTGACCAAATTTATAGACAATTGCAAATTAGGAGCAATCATAGAATCCCGCACCAACACTAATGTTCTCCAGGAAGGGCTGACACAGACAAATAATTTGTGTCAGAGCATTAATCTAAAACGAAATGCCAAGAAATGCATGATAGTATCCTTCAAGAAGTAATCCACCTCTGGTAACTATCATATTGACAACACACCTAAGAGGTGACCTAGCAGTCAGGGACTTGGGGACACATGTAGACAGTTATCTAGGCTTTTACCATCATGTATCTACAATAGTAAGGAAATCATTCTATGTTGTGCAACTTTTATTCAAAGGTATGGCATCTAGGACCAAGGAGGTCATTGTTCCACTATAGTCAGCATTCATAAGGCCCATCATTGAGTACAGTGCGCCCTTTGGTATGTATCTAACCAGACATCTTCAACAATTGGAATGTCCACAGATGTTCCTTGCTAAAAGAATACAGGGTGTAAGTAACATGTTATATGCGGACCACCTCAAGGCCCTAACCCTATATTCTGTCTCCTACAGGCTGTTGAGGAAAGATCTATGCCTGTCATACAAGGCATTGCTCACCCTCACCCAGATGGACCTCCTGCATATCTATAAAACATGGACCTCCTGCATATCTACAAAACAAACAGCACCAGAATTACCCATGCTAAAAACCTAAACCTGCTGGAGAGAAAAGTATGTATCCCAGAGACTACCCCTTTTCTGAAACAGGCTTTCCAGCCATGTGAAGCAAAGTTATTTCAAAATCCAATTCAAGTGTAACTTGGACAATTGTATAGGGAACAGGAAATTCATCCTTAGTTTGGGACCTATGTCTGTAATAGATGCAGGCAGCCTGTAAAAGTTAATATTCCAGGTCCTTGCTTATAATTGTTTGATCTCTCAAGCCCCTACTTACCAAGGGTCCAAGAACTTGTCAGAGATTTGGGATGCATGTCTAGGCTTAAAAATGCCCTAGTGGTCATTAGCCTAATAAATGCTTACAAACCTATGAATAGCTACTCAATAAGCTATCGCTCCAGCGCCCTGCTGTCCAATGCAAAGTTTGAAATACTAAGCTTAAGATGTTCGAAAAAAGTTGAATCGGGAATTGGTACTAGGTTTAAGGTGCTTGAAGTTCTGAAAGCAGGGGTGCCCAGGTGAAGATGTGTATAATTATGGTTGGAAGTAAACCTGGCTGTGAATGACAGTTTTACTAATATTTGTGAGAGACTGTCACAGAATTGATTAGCTGTGTCTGGAGGTGTATTACTCAGGGACAGGGTTTGCCCATGGCACTGTACTCTGGAGAAGTGATGATGACATTTCAGAATGTTTTGGGATTATCATTATATATTTCCTGTTGTGATGTGTAGTGAGCCTGTTTCTTATCTATGACAAGTGATGTAACCTTATTATATACTTAATTGTAATGAGTGTGTTCACTTTCAGAGCTGGTTTGAACGGACCTTTTCAAGATTTTGTTACACTCTCATTACAGAGTTTTTGGGAGGGTGATTATCCATGGTAAGTAATTTTTATTTACATTTTGATGAGACAACGGAATTGAGCATATTGAAAAATGAGCCAATGAAGAATTTTACATCTGTATTAAGTTCTAGGGACCATAGATGTTGTTGGCTGATAGGTTTTGGGGTATAGTTATACACCTTTTGGTTGACTTCTTATTTATTGTAGATTAATTGAAAGAGTTGATTTAATGGTTATCATTATTTCATTCTACATTAAAGGTGGAAGAATGGTTTCTGTAGAAAAGTTAACTAAACAGGAGACTAGAGTCCTTTCAGTGATGGATTGTTTCCTAGTGTTTCAGTCAGTCTGAGAGGGAATTTTAATTGATTTAGCAAGGATGATATTGGCCTGAAGAATTGAGTATAGGGTGACAGCAAACATCAGAAGAGTGTCTCCAGTCTATGATGAGTCCCCTAATAATAATTTTATTCTTGATGTTAGCAGTGATCCAGGATAAGGGATTGTGATGTCGTGGAGGATCTGGAGGGAAGTTTACACTGCCCAGTGTAATATCTTTGGCTGAATTAATTTGAAGGGTAATTAATAAAGGAGACCAGTGAAGTAGCATCAAGTGTCTGAGCTGTGTATAGCACAAGACAGCTTAGAATTAACTAAGTAATGAGCTCCTTATGTTTCTTTGTGTGTTCTTTTTTTAGTAATATTGGAACCAATGGGACACTTCTTGTCAGAGAGGTGAGGCTCTAGCCAAGATTCTGAGATGGATAAGACATTGAGCCTCCTGTACTGCAGTCAGTCATGAAGCAGGCCTAGCATGTTACATACAGTGCTATTATTTATCTGAGTTACTTTCAAGGAATGGGGGCATGACCAGTCAAGAGATGTCTGAATATTTAGCAGGATACTGCCTGTGGGACGACCTGAATTAGAACAGACATCTCCAGCTTGTAGTGGCAGATATGTATATGCAGAGAAATTTTGCAGAGGCATAATAAAAATGTTTACAATTAATGAGAGGCTTAGTGACATATAAAATGTGCTTGGGCAATGTGCATACAGCTGTGCTTTTAAAATGGAGAGAGTGTAGTGATAAGGAAACTACAACCTGAAACCTAAAATATGTTTTCTTCATTGTTTTGATATTCTGTCCCATAATAATATATCAGAATCACTGTAACTATTTCATATTATATTTTATTTTTTTCTTTATCCCAAAGTGGACATTATGGGACCTGGCATGCTGATATGATATTGCTTTTCACAGATTCTGTATTTTCCACTGTGCAGTATTCATCGCAGACATAAGGGAAGTGTTCTTATGCTTTTAAATACAGTGACAGTTTTGCAAGTCACTGGACTTCAAAGCCTCTCGAGACTATTTCAAATTTATCTTTTTCATTTAATAGCCTTGATTTGTGCTAACAGAAGGTTGTTTTATACATTTAAACTCTCTTTAAAGCAAGAGAGCTAAAATAGCAGGGGTTTCTACAGTAGTCAAGCATGTAGCCTTAAACGATTGTTTTGACCATATTCTTCCTTAGGTGTCAAACTTGTCAGTTCTGTATAACAGCTGTGCAGTTCATCTGTTGTACAACATTGTCACTTCAAAGAGATGGTAATTACTGGCCAAAATATAATACTTTTCAGTTGTTTATTGGGTGTTGCACTATAACTCATCCCTGTTCTACACCTAAAGATTTATCCAAAAACAAACTGTTTGGGAAACAGTTTCACTTCAGTTGTTAAGTTGTTCACTTAGCTGACTATGAAGATAATCTCAAGATGTAAAACTGTGGGTGGCAACTAATACTAAGACCTACAGATAATAGTTATGTCAAGCCTAGGTTTGCATAGACTTGACCAAATTCTTTTCTGAAATATTGTGAGATCTAAACAGGTATAAAAATGCTAGGACTTTCATGACCTGTGGCAGAGATTAATGAAGCAAAAATAAAGACAGACTGAATGGTTTTTGGAAACTAAATAACATTTTGTTGGTATTATAGGGTCAAAAAAAAACTCTGGGCTAAGCTTAGCTAATGGAGGGTGTAGAGATACTTTAAAGTTGACTAACTGAATCTAAGAAATTTTGGGATCAGAAGGGGTATAAATATAAGGAAGTGCTGCCTTGCAGTGAGGGCTGTATGCAGCGGGACTTTGATGATATTTATTAGTAGTCTGACAAACAGTAGTGGTGTTTTAGGCACTTAGAGATGGATATACAGCCTTACCCATTACTGAATTTGCCTGTATATTTAGTGAGAGGAGGTTATGATGTATATAATAGGGTTTGTAATACAAGCTACAAGAAAGATGAGAAGTAGCTATGTTAGTAAGGAATGGGATATTAGGACATTATCTACATAGCTGTGGTTGTCTACTAATATGCTACAATGCTGGGTTATTATTAAGCAGATGGGTGGTGGAGGGAAGTATAAAGAACTGGGTAATGGCTGGATACTTGTAAAACATTTTTACAAGTGGTAATGATATACCTGTATGAGGAAGAGTCTGTTATAGATGTATGTGCAATGATAAATGCGGTGATTAGAAAAATAGCATATAGAAGGGGTGGTTAGTTAGTGAAGTAAAATGTGGGGGTCATGCAGGTGGTGGTTACAGAGTAGGTCGTGTCATAACAGGTATATCATAAAGTGTGTATGAGTAGGACTGGATAGATGCATGGTAAGAAAGGGTAATAGAAACACAGAAAGAAACAAACAGAAACCTTGTTATGTACAGATTATAAAGTTATTGACAATGTGTATCTTATTGGATGCCAGTAAATATAATTGTATTGTTGTACCTGTGATGTCCTTGCTCTGGGCCAGTAATCAAGGAGCCTGAATCCTCACCACTGGCACTGGAGAGAGATGTTCACTTGGAAGAAAAATGGATACACCCAGTATTTCTAGATGCAGGTCTCTGCATCAAGTACAATTTCCCTTAAGAGCACACAGGGAGCACACTCAGTCAGGGGGTTGGTTTCCTCTCACATCCTCAATAAGATACCCCACTGGCACACCTTTAGGGTTGATTCTTCAGCTGAGTGACCAAGCCAAGTCCACCAGCACCCTCTCTGTAAAACCAGTGTTTCTTGTCCCTGCTCCATGCAGCTGATCTCACACACACACACACACACACACACACACACACACACACACACACACACACACACACACACACACACACACTCTCTTAGAGACTTGATTTTCACACACACACACACACACACACACACACACACACACACACACACACACACACACACACACACACACACACACACACACACACACACACACACACACACACACACACACACACACACACCTGGGAAAGACTGGCACAGATTTACTAGCTATGCCTCCTTCTGCCCAGACTATAAAATACAAATGGTAATGTTTGGCTAATGCAGTAAGGCTTTCAGGAATGGCCAGTGCTGTCACCAAACATATATATAAGCACTCTCAGACATTAAAATATTTTCTAAAAGACCAGCCACAATGAAAATTTAAATATATTTAACAGTAAATAATAAAAGAACATGAAAATACTAAATATCCATTTACAATAAACTCCAGAGTTTCAATCACTGGAAATATTAAAATAACACAGATGAACAGATCCACACAGATACAGAAAAACAGTACTTAACTAACCTCACTATATTTTTCTGACTTGTCTAAAGAATTACTATTCCTTGGTTGGCTTACTAGAGCAAGGCAAGCTGAAGTAGGTGAGGGATCCTTCCTTGTCAGGTTACAAAAACAGACTGCTCTGAGACTGCTCTCTCATTTAATATTAAACATCAATTTTGTCCTAGATTACAGAATTACATCACATACATTTGGTCATCTGACTTCTGCTTCCCATGCTACCCCCCTTGGCTAGAAGCTGTCAGGATTTAGCACATATGTCTCAATAATACACATACAAAAAAACTTGCTAAGATCTACTGCAGCTCCTGGAAGTCATAAAACAATTTCAAACCTCCACCCTTCCAGAGTAGCAATTAGTTCACCCTAAAGACAATGAAGAACTATTCCTAGTACAGACATTTTGTTTCTGGCTGCATTGAGAACTGTAAGATAATATCTTTATGGCCTAGGCCCAGTAATTTAACTTTAGAACATTTTTTTTCAAAGTTAGCTGCAGTTGGACCGTGATCAACATCTTCTCTTCCAGTATCCTCTGTTAAAGCATATACATTTAATTCAGTTACAATACAGTCAGGACCCACTGTTGATGCATTTTAACACAAGCAACTTTACAAATACATTTTTAACACAAGCATCTGTACAAATATGTTTGATACACAAATGGCATGTAATTCTTTTCAAAATTCCAGCTAGCTGTGCTGGCATATGTTACACATCCACTGCCCTTCTCCTCCTGGTGTAGCTGGCAATAACTCACATCATCCCAGTATCAAATAGTTTAATATTTGGATTTAAATTTCCATGGTCCTGTGTGGACTAAAGCAATATGCCATATGTCTGAGCAAACTGACTGTGCTTTAAGAGGAAAGAAGGGTCACAGACATCAGACAGATGATGCTGTAACAAACGTTAGACAACAGGTTAGCATCATATAAGCAATATAAATGGTTATCTGAAGCACTGGTGCAAAATTCAAATGGATGACACCCCCCAAACATACTTCAATCTACTCTTGCTGGAAGCACATACAGATGCCAAGTCTATTGTTTAAGTTAAAAATAAAGGGCTTTTCCTTCCCCTAGCAGACTTTAGGAGGATATACATAGGTAAAACTGTAAAACGTACAATATTTCAGACTGAGAAAGCTGTGAGTTTGTGTTAAAACCTAAAGAATAGTATAAATGCTATGACTGAAATTAAGATGTCTGATGTTAATGTAAGTGTTCATAAGGTGCATATACTGGCTAGAGTGCTTCCACTTTCATTAGAGCACTCATTGTCTAAGTTGATTGTGATGGATTATGAACTATTTTGGGGACGCTAAGTTGATTATGCCTTCATTAATTCCAGTAGACCTTTCCACCATGATTTGGGAGACCTCATCCTGCTTCTAATTTTTCATCACCTCCTTCAGTTAGAAGATGAACTTTCCTACAGTTGACTGTGATTCCATTGCAGTAGCAACCCTTAAAAGATTAGATGCACATACTATACACTATCTGGAAGCCAGACCCTGCCCCCTAACTTAAGAGCATTGGCCTGTCCTCCTGCTGTCTTGGAAACTTTTCTGTGATGCTAAATGGCAATGGGCTCATCTGGCATCACTAGGGTTGTGTGTTTCTCCAATAAAATCTTTCATCTTTCTTACTCAAATGCTGTTCCTACATACTTTACCGGTACTACTGGTGGTTTCAGTGACATTGGTCTATCAGGTATCAGCCCCACTTATGTCACTTTACCTAGAAATAGTGGGAGATTGTTAATCCTTCACTCTTCACTGGCACTGACATTGTTTTACCTGACATTGGTTGTGCAGGTTTTGATCTTGTAAGTTTTAGCAGAACTAATGCTGGCTTTGCAACTTTGAAGGGCTATTCCAACACCAGTTCAGACTTCAATCTTCCCATTCTATGGCATATCCTAATTGTATTTTCAGTCATACTCCCCCTTTTAGACTTACATTCTTTCAACCCATGTTGGAATTGCTTGCTTCAGCTAGAAGATCAGAAGGTTCTTTGGAGATGGAGCCCTTACTTTCCATTTGGCCAAAGAAATTACAGTTGTATAAGTACACTTACCATAACAGCAGATATTTGAATGATCACTGTTGCAGTAGCCTTACCTGTACTAGGGAGAATACTGCTAAGGATATAGTAGCCAGCCAGCTTCCACATCTTCAGGGCACCTTTCACATGCCCAAACTATTAGTCAGTTCGAGCTGAGCTGACTAAAAAGAGAGGTTTGAGCACCACACCCTTTAGACCTTTCATGTCAACAGACAGGGGGAGGCTAAAACCCTGAGAAGGAAAATGCAAATGAAGGTCCTCATCCTGGTAGCAAAATACAAAATATGGGGGATGGAATGAATGGCTACCACAAGCGTAATCATTCAAATAACTACTGTTATGGTACATTTACTTACAAAACTATACTATGTTTATCATATACATCCCTGTTGCACATTCGTAGCTATAGGATAGATTACCATAGTTTAGACTGAGAGGGAGGAGAACAATGAGGGTCCACGAGCCCCTGGAGGATGGTCCTAGCAAACCTGTCCCAGATCTGAAGAAGGAATCTAGTTTATAGTGCTTTTTAAAGGTGTGCACAGAGAACCAATTTGCTGCTTATAGAATAATTCTAGAATCTATTTTTTTCTAAAAAGCCACATATGAAGCCAAGACCCTGGACATTTGACCTATCTGTAATTGCCTTGTTGTGGAGGTTATAATAAAAGGTAATTGCATGTGACAACCACTTGGAAATAGTCTGTTTTGACACAGGTTGCCCTTTTTTCTTACATTCATAAGAAATACATCATTAATCAGAGTTTCTGAAAACTTTGTTCTGTCAAGATAGCCCCTGAGATGTCTCTGGACAGCTGAGGTGTGGAGTCTCATTTTTCCCCTCATTTGTGATGTTCTGGAAAGAAGACATTTATTCTAAATCTTCTGATATTAGTGGGGATGGTGGAAAAGCATACATGAACACTCCTGTCCAAGGAAAAGAAAAAGCATCTGTCTTCTAGGATTTTTGCATGCAGTCCAGCCACAGAATTTTACCAACTGATTGGTGTAACTGGAGGCACAAATATTTGTTTGAGGAGTTCCTCAGCTTTATCATTTCCTGATTCAAGATGATTGTATAGTGAGATTGTGCTGAAAAGGAATAAAGGTTTGCCAGGATAGGACGGGGAGGGAAGAACTGTATATAGTTATTCAGACTTATTATAATGACTGGTCTTTGTTCTGGTGGTTTCTTCCTTTCCTTTCAGAACTTCCCTGCTATTGCTTTTAAAACATTTGCTTATAAACAGCTTTCTGAGTTTGTTTATTTGCTTTTTATCAAGGTTGTAGGGGTAACATTAAATCCCTTGGCAAATGTGGAGAAGGATGTCTGAAAAATCTGAGTGATTCCTTGAATCAGCTTAACTCTCTCATTACACCTTTTAAGGACCTCTGCAGCAGATGGCCTAAAAACCAACTCTCTGTCCAAAGAATAATTCAGTCAAGTTACACAAATACGTTTTTCTTCAGAAGAGAAAACAGATACTATAATATTCTCGTGTTTTCAAAAGAGGCAAGCTTAAACTTTAATATTTGAGCTTGACAGTCAAGAATTCTAAAAATAAGTGTTAAAAATGAATACACTTTTTCCCAAATCTATAGAAAACTTTCCTATTCATGTTAGAAGGAGAGTGATTGCTATTAACCTGATGTTTAGCAGCAGCTGGGTTCACTAAAACAGTAGATGCTGAGACTGAGCTGGGTTGAGTGTATACAAACATATAAGCTAGAGTAACTTTATACAGACAATATGCTTTCTTGAGGCAGCATGCTGGCTGTCAGTCAAGTTACATGCTATGACAAAAACATACTCCAATGCTGAAAGAGCAGGAGCAATAGGAGTATGTTCTGGAAAATCCAGTTGTAATAAATCCTGATAATTTTTCAAGATAGTATAATGCCATTGTGTTCCCACTGAAACAACTGACTCATTCTGGAAATAGTTTCAAAGAAAGAGAATCTCTCAAAGGGGATGACAGATGCCACACTCTCCTCAGAATCTGAATTAAAACCTGAAGAACCAAATTAGAATCTGTCCCTTCACAATCATTTTGTGATTCAAAAAATTAACCTCTTCAGAAAATGAACAATCTTTTTCTTTTACCAGAAACAGATAAAATGGAAGGGTCAAGAGCATGGTCTAAGCCCAATAAATTACTCCTATCCAAAGTGACCAAAACAGAAGAAGAAATTGATTTTTGCTTGTTTTTGACGGGTTTCTGAAGAAGCAGAAGCACCTTTGCCAGGAAAAAAAAACCCATAGGGATATGCGTTGCATTCTGGCTATACAGAGTGGTATTTCTTACCCCTTCTCCCAAGAGTGGCAGGAGTTCTCTCCCTTGCCCAACAAGGGCATGCCAAAACCACAAAGGATGTGTCTAATCCACAGTCCATGGTGTTAGAGACTACAACAGAGAGAGTCAAGTGAAAAGAAGAATGGTCTGAGGAAAGTGGAATGGCCACAGCAGAGTCACGCATCTGCAACTGATGCATTTTAGCAGCCTGCTGTAGTGGCAAAGGCTGTTTAGTAATGTTGCTATTTGTGTGGCTGGTAGAAGGAAGAATGAAGGAACCAGTAGGCTGTTCAATGGTTAAGCTGAAAAAGATGCCTGATTCCAAGAAAGCCTGGCAGAAGCAGTTAGCAAAACCGCTTAGTAGTAAAAAGGTAAAGTTTTCCTGAAAAAAAAGCACAATGAAAAGCATTTTTATAAGCACTTTAAACACTTACCTCAACCCAAAAATAAAATAGAACAACTTTTACCAGATAAAAAGTAGTTTATGTTAGTTTAGACAACTTTTTTCCAGAAAAGTAAAAGGTAACATTCCTGTGTAAATGTTACTATGTCACATGACAGTCAATAAAAACATTTTTTTTCCTAACTGAAAATTATTTTTACAGAAAAAGTTTCGTTTCAGTCATAAAAAAGTATATCTAAACATTCTCTCCCCAAATGGAACTTATCTACCCGGCAATGGAAAGCGTTAGATGACTGTCAGTCCTTGAAAGCCTGCAAGAGGAATACTCTTCAGCATCAGGAAGGCTCTAAAGAACTTGCCACCTAAACCTCTCTAGCTCAGCTCTAGCTATCAGTGTAGGAACATGGAAGGTGCCCTGAAGCTTTAGAAGCTTTCCAGATGTTATATCCTTAGCAGGATATAACCCACATAGCTGATGCTACTACAGCAGTGATCCTAATTAGGGACATCTGTCTTCTAAAGACAGATCACCTAAAACTAGAGCTGACTACACCAATGGAGGATATGAAGGTATGGAGATAGAGAAGAGAGGTGCTTCACTTCATCTGTACATTTGCTTCCCAGTTTGATGGTTATTTCTGGGATTTAAGGTACCACAGCATTAATGAGCTTTCTGCTGCAGCCCTGAGTTTGATTCCTTCATTCTCTATATACCTATTGTGAGAGTCTAAGCAAATCACTTAACCAAACAGCGATATTGGGACACATCTAAAAACTGAACTCTGCAGCTGGAAACCTAGATTAAAAAGGCAAATAAATAAAAAGTAACTAAATAAATAAATAATATATTTGAGGAGTTGTTGCAAAATGGTTCTTAATAAAGGATATAATGACTGAAATTTAGATACAACTATTAAACAGATTGAAGTAGATGTGGTTGCAGGGGAGGTTTCTGCCTCTATAATGGGTAGCAGAAATAACACTATTACTGCACAGAAAACAAGTGACACTGGGTTTGTTTGGTTGCAATATGCTGTAATACTACAGTTATAGAATCTTTGATATGAGAAATTTGTTATTTTGAGTAATTGGTAGTGCCCCTTAGATTTGCCTATACAAGAGCTAGCATAAGAGAGTACCTTAACAATATATTTAATAGCAATACAAATATTGGCAATCATTGTTTGCATTAGCACACTCACAATTATTTTGCTTGTGTTTTTTATTATACAAAGGTCAATAATCTATTCAAATACTATTATAGATAATAAATATATTTAATGGAATTTATGCTACTGGTAGGAGTAATAGATTGGCATATATAGCTACCGGTACCTGATACTGTGTTTTAAAGTGAAAAAAAAACCCACTGTATTGTGAGACTCACGAGACACATTTTCACTACTAGGAATAAAGATAGTTAATGCCCTAAGCAGATATGCACTGGAAGCTAATTATGAATGTCTCAAATGATAATATTGTGATGCCCCAGCACTGGCCCAGTAATCAAGGTGCCTCAACCTCACCACTAGCACCAGTGAGGGTCATGCACATTGGGAGGATGACAAGTACACACACAGTAAAGTACAACTTCCCTTAAGAGCATACAGAGATCACAGTCAGTGTGGGACTGGTTTCTACCTCTTTCTCCAGATCCCCAATAAGACTCCCCACTTGCACAGCCATAGAGTTAAAACCACAGCTGAGTGGTCAAGCCAAAACCTCCAGCGCCCTCTCTGTCCAACCAGTTTTTTGTGTCACTGCCAAAGTAGCTGACACACATACATTTTAAGATTTGATTGATATACAAACACACAGACACTCCTGGGGAAGGCTGGCACAAGTTTACTAGCTATGCCCCCTTCTGCCAAGACTATAAGGTAGTTATCACTGCCACCAACCACTACTTATCGGCTACTATAAAGGCCCTTACAAAGGGTACCCAATCTTACTGTGTAATGTTACCATCATCCAAATGGTAAGTGTGATCAACAGCAAGGCTTTTGGAGTGGCCTATACAGTGAAACCAGATACATATGCAAGTACTCTAAGAGCTTAAATATCTCTAAACAAACCACCCACAATTAAAATATTTAAATATATTTAATAATAAATAATCAAAGAATAATAATAACTCAACACAGTGACTACAGAGTTCAGAATCACATGAAATATTTTAAACAACATTGCAGGACAGTGTCAAATAAATACAGAAAACATATAAACTAATCTTACTATATTCCTATCTATCTCTAAAAGAAATACTATACCTACATCGTACTTATAGAGCAAGGCAAATATAGATGAGAAGTGCTAAATGGGTGTTTACAGATCCAAGACAAAATACAAAATGTACAGACTCACTCTCTGAGATAGTTCTTAAATTAATAATGCACATTACTCATGGGATAGCTGGGATGACATCACTCTTTGTCACCTGTCTTCAGTTCTCAGCCTAACAGAAACATAGAATTTAGCACCTCTGTGTCAGAGGTACATATCTGTCATAAGTTTGCCTAGAACTGGAAGCTGTAAAACAGTTAAACACTTTTACATTTGAAACCTAGTAATTATTTCTGTTTCCAGACAATAGGAAAACCTCTTGCTTTAGACATTGTCTGCTTGCTGTACTCAAACTAACTTTTTTATAGCCCATTGTAAAACACGTTTAACTTATTTTCCTGAAGTTTTGCAAGTTAACTCTGTATGTTCCAACTTCCGCTATTAACATAGTTTATTTACATTTCTGTTTTTTTCCAGTAGGGTACACTGTGGTTACATTCTTGAAGCTCGGTATATAACATACAGTTCAACACACACTTCTGCACCAGTAGTTTAATATCCACATATTATATAGTTCTCTTACATTTGTAAGACAAGTTTATGTATCATATTAATATTCACAAATTGCATATGAATATTTACAAAATTCAAGATAGCTGGCCTGGCAGTGTCGCATTTCTATATAAATCATATTAATATTTTCAAGTGACATATAGTTATTTACAAAATTCCAGCTAGCTGGGCTGGCAGTATTTCGGTTTGTCACAAATATATTGCGTGTTTTCAGAAATGTTTAGGTGGAAAGTATAGTGATGACGTATTAGTCTGTAAAACCAAGAGGCAATGTGACTTAAATGCACAAAAATGAGTCTCCTTTTAAGGCATTATTATGTAACAGCCAATTAAATAAGATTAAATGATTTGTTGTATTATAGGTAAGGGAAGTTTTAGTGGTGCGTTTTTCATTATCTTAGATCTAATAAAGGTACCTGTTTATGGGGTCTATATTACATTGACGAACGCTTAAATGTTCAAATCTCTAAAGGTCGACCTTTAAAGATCGAACATTTAAGTGTTCAAAAATGTAATAAAAGAAAGAGAAAAAAAGGTAAGCTGAAAGGGTTTTAGCAAGGGGCAAGCCCCACTGCACTCCCCACACACCCCCTACTTAAATATACCAACTCCGAGATCGCACGTCAGTGCACAGCAGAGCAGAAACGGGAAAATTCCCATTCCCTACACTGCAGCACAATCTTGTAGATGGTATATGTAAGTAGCAGGGGGTGGGGGGTGCAGCCCCCCCACAAGGGAGGTGCAGGAGGGCTTGGCCCCCTGCTTACACCCTTTAGATTTTTTTGTTTTAGTTTTATTTATTTATTTTTTTAATTTTTAAAGATATTCGAACACTTAACTGTTCGATCTCTAAAGGTCGACCTTTAGAGATTCGAACATTTAAGCGTTCGTTTATCTAATATAGACCCTGTTTGTGTACCTCTAGCTGTCCATTTATCTAAGCCAACCACAGCTTTGCAATACTGTCCTATTTCAATGCTTCTGACTTTAGGTAAATTACCAGAAAAAAATGTCTACAACCAAATCACTGCTTATTTACATCAATACCATCTTCTGTCCTGGAAACAACATGGATTCTGATCTGAACACAGCACCATGACAGCTCTTTGCTCCCTCACAGATGACATTCTATCCAGTACTGACAAATGCAACCTGACAGGAGCTGTCTTCATTGACCTCACAAATGCCTTTAACATTTACATTAAATGAATGCTACAGTTCTCTTTCATCCCTGTATCCCTGTTTTATCCTTCTTTATCTCATCTTGTCATCCCCCCACTTACTGCCTCTCATTCATCCTACCCACCTCATCTATTTACATCTGTCATACTTCCTCTCCTTTCTATTCTTGTTTCTGTATGCCTCTCTTACCATTTCTCTCTCTTCTCCCATGGTATCCATTCCTTCAATTATTCACACTCACCTCTTCTAATGTCTTCATACCTCTCTATATAATTATATGCTGCTATATGTATAGCATAAACCGTCTCATTCATTATGGCTACATTTTATCCAAAAAATTCTGCCAAGCATGATTATATTTTCTATCCATGTTTTGGCACTGTAAATTGCTTCTTGAATGAAATGCTGCAGCAAATTTTTGCATATGTAAACATGTAGATATGCTTGGTATATCCTTGTATCTGTAAACATTTTTGTTCATTTCTTATGTGATTCTATTCACCAGGGCCATGCTTGAAAATGGTCCATTGAGATCAGTGTACTACCCCAGTAGATAAATACATCTAGCTAACTAGATAGCAATGTCTGTGTGTGAGTATGTGTGTGTGTGTGTGTGTGTGTGTGTGTGTGTGTGTGTGTGTGTTTATATTCTAATAAAACATTATATGTTTTTTTGCACCAGTATGGAGTTTTCACCTTTTTATTACTGATTTTGTCATTAATTGTCTTCCACATGTGTGACTCAGCTTGTTTTAACTTTTAATTTCATCTATTCTTCGTGACTTGTCACAGCTGGTGAATTATGGATGGATGTTTTGCCCACTGTGTGCCACAATCTAGGCTTGACCTGAATGTGTCAGCTCTTTTTCTGTCCCTACATTTAAAGAAAAGATAAGAATATAGAGCATTATGTAATTTGTGAAGTTACTAAACATGTTTCAAAAAGAATATATATCACTACAGAATGATAATGAAGACTTAAACAATTATTTATAGCTATAGAAAGAGTAGCACTGATTTACATAGATTGTATTGGCAACAAGTAAGCTTTAGCTTCTGTCTACAAGATAACATGGTACTTAAAGGTTTAAGAGTTCTAAAACAGCCAACATCAGGTACTACCAATATCATTTTTTACATAAATGTCAGTATCTAAATGTGGATGCAAGTGCAGTTTATATAAAGATAATACTAAGTAATGCATGAGCAGAAGAAATAAATAATTGAAGAAAAACTACTTTATTTGAGAAAAGGATTGCAATATCATAAATACTTTTAAGATTTTTTATATTATAGTTGTGTTAAGGAACATTAGGATAAACTAAAAGCTTGCCAAAAGTTATGTGACCAAACAAATTGTAGTTTTGGTTGTATTTTTAATTTGAAATATACTAAAGGCAATAGTGAAGATTTTGTAGTAACTAATATCAAAAAGTTCAGCTATTCAGGTGTGCGTGTATACTAGTAAATTTGGAAGTGAAGACAACTTTGAGTATAATGGAACTATCAGTGAGCCAAAATGTCATTTGAAGCACCTGCTGCTTCTGATGTTGCCTTAATATGGCCCCTTTATTTTTTGGCACCAGAAGCTAAAGATATTTAACATTTGTGACAATTGCAGAGACTGCACAGTTGGAAATCAATAAAACAAGTTCAAATCACCATGCATAAGGGGAGTTGTAAAACAACAATATGAAATAAAGTAATGCAGCAAGCAATGGAAGAATCCAAAATACATTTAGACCTTCAAGTTAGTGGTATTCCATAAATAATTAAGACATCTTCTTTTGTAGTTAGTGAAACAAAGAAGCAAGTGATTGTTTATAGCTTGCTCTTTGTTCTGTCATTAATTGTAAATATTATAGGCATGTACTGAATTTATACAGCTTAGCCGGAATTGTTAGTTAATGTTTATGGATGAAAAACGATTTTGTGAAAATCACTTTTTAATATGCTTTTATTTTTTGCCATTCAAACATAATAATTTTGCTTTGTTTAACACTACAAGTTGATTAAATATGAGAAGTTAGCTCTAAATGATCTGCTTGAAAAGGATGAGCTTGTTATAAAACAAGTGGATAAGTATTCAGAAGTGGGATTATAAATAAGGGACCATTGTGTTAATTATTTCCATGCTGTATTATCTGAAGATATATGCTAAAACAGATGAGTCTGTTGTGTGCACTGGATTCCAGCACTATAAGCACTTTATCAACAATGATTTATTTAATGGAATATTACCAGAAAATGCTCATAAATCTTTACATGTTAGAAAAAAAAGCATGGAGATATATACAAAAATATAGCCATTCCTTTGTGCCCCCTTTTTTTTTTTGAATCCATTGTCAGTTATGCCAGTTATGTCATTAACCCAGATATTAGCAAGATTGTGATGTGTGTGATGGTCAGGGTCTATAGTCTAACAATCCATATCACTGATCAATTGATATTTGGTGGAAAAGGTTACAGTCTCCCAATCAACAACACTGGCTACCAATTAATATGCAAGTCTGAATGGCCATAAGACCATACAGCAAATTCACAAGGCCTCATGAGGTTATGACCAACACTTGTCACACCCAAATAAGCTTCACACTGAACAGTTGCAGAACAGAGTTATCTTCACTGACTTTTCAAGATTTCATTCATATTGCTATCAGCCCAATGTTTTCCAGTACAATCTTACCAACAATAAATGAGACTTTGTCAAAACTATTTTGCATAAACAGAGTGCTTTCCAGGATGAACTAAGGATACCTTTCCAATGTCAGTAACCCCTTCCTGTTCTTATTTTAGGAGTGCCACTAGATAGACCAATGTAACACTCCAAGTACATGAATATGTCCACTCTTAAAATGAGCCAACCATGCTATAGCTAAATTGCAGCTATAGGTAAAGATGTCACTCTTCAAAAAGTTGAATCCCAACATTCAGGGATTTAATAATACTGAGTCGGTATCCTGACTCACTAATAAATAAACCAGCAACCAAATGTTTTTTTAAACCAATAATAATAAAAATGTTCAACATAATATTAGTTAGGAAATGGAGTTGGAAAAATAAATATACAAATAACTATATGCTTGCACAATGAATACTAAAATAAAAGGCTTTAAATGGACAGTTGGAAACATGAAATCCCTAAATAAAGCTAAATGCTGCAACTCCTGCCATTAACTAGATACTATTGTAGTCTACTGCCACCAATTTCTTATAATCATTGATCAGCTACAAGTGGCACACAGTTGAAATACAAAAAAGATTTAACTCACTGATTCTGGAGTAGCAGGCTGATCACCAGTTAACATTTTCTGCTGTCCCTGCAAAGATCCTTTACAGCTTCCAGACTTGTTTAAAGCCTATCAAGACTGGTAATAATAAAGGCAGGAAGCACTGTCTCTTTATTTGGTATCTTACAGACTATTGAAAATTACTATCGCACAGTGACTCCAACCACAGTCAATAAATTTGATACAACCAAAGATCCAACTTTAATCACCATCAGGAACAGAAACAGAAACAAGAATGCAAAAAAAAGACAATCCAATATTTTATTGAGCAGTATTCTAGCACCTCGGTGTAATCACCTTTACAGAATCTAAAAAAAACACTACCAAGCAATGCCTTAAATACACCCTCATAATTTAACACACTCTAATTAACCAATTAAATAATTAAACATTAAATAGAACAGGAATTAATCTTTAAAGCAAACATTTCCAGTTTACTTCATTATTAAGCCCCATAGGGGGTTAATGTATTATATTTTAAAATAATAAATAATTATTATAATAAAAAATAAGTAATATAAAAAGGCAGAAGCCTACGGGATATATTGGTTCATGGAAATGTTGTTCTTCCATGCATGGACGTACAAAGTTTATCAGAAAAAGTAGGCACTAGCCCATTTGGAAGATGCACAGTTTGTGCACAAATAGGAACTTCATTTAATAGTATTAATAATATAAAGTACATACCAAACAATATATTTTCTTGTACAAGTAAGGGGGTAATCTATGCTTTGAATGTCTCTGCAACCTTTTTTACATTGGGGAGACCAAGAGAATGTTTAAAGTTAGATTTATGGAATATTTAAGGGATATTAAAAAACAGAAGGAAGATAAAGTCATCTCTGCCCATTTTAAAGCTTCACATAAAAGTAATAATTCATTATTACAGGGTACTGTTTTAGAGCAAGTAGATTTAAAATATGGAAATGATTTGTTACTAAAGAACAAACTTTTATATAAAGAGTCCATATATATTTTAAAATATAATACATTAATCCCTATGGGACTTAATAATGAAGTAAACTGGAAATGTTTGCTTTAAAAATTAATTCCTGTTCTGTTTAATGCTTAATTATTTAATTGGTTAATTAGAGTGCGTTAATTTATTTGGGTGTATTTAAGACATTGCTTGGTACTGTTTTTTAGATTCTGTAAAGGTGATTACACCGATGTTATGGAATACTGCTCAATAAAATATTGGATTGCCTTTTTTTGCATTCTTGTTCCTGTTTCTATTCCTGGTGGCGATTACAGTTTGATCTTTGGTGGTATGACATTTATTGACTGTGGTTGGAGTCGTTGTGTGATATCATGTCTTTTGATCCAAATGTAGATGTTCCTCATATGTTTCGGGAGGATTCCACCTCTACCTTAGGGGCAGTTGGTGGTATAGGATCCATGGTTGGGTCCCAAAGATTGATAGAACATTACTTTAATGATTCGCAAAGTTCCAATGGTTTTATGAAGAAGAACAGGACAGTAAACCCAAATGTAAGTCGTAATCCAGAACAATTTTTTGATGTGTATTTAAATGAAAGGTCAAAACGTACACCTAATCCATTTCTGACTGTTGGTTATGTAGCAAATACGATACCCAATGATAAAAGGGATGTTTGTGATAAATTTGAAAAACTTCTGGCAAAGGAAACAAAGGTGTACTACAATATTTTGGGTTTACAAAGGTATATAGATCTTAATATTACTTCCAGAGGGCCACGTTTTATTAAAAATCCAAGTACACTGTTTGATGACAACTGCAGCTTAGAGAAACAATTCAAAGAATGCTTGGTTGCTGCGTCTTGCAAGTGTGTGATGGAATGGCTGCAAATATTACTCGGAAGAGATCAGATAAAACAGAAAAAATTAAAACAAGAACTATCAGTTTTATCAGGGGAAATGTCAAACTCCCTGAGTGCTGCCAGTGTTAAGAGCATGATGGACAAAATTAGCAGTACACTGAATGTTTTAGAAGGGGAACTAACAGAATATAAAAAAACTAAGTTGCTATGTGACATTGCTGAGTATGAGAAGGCAAAGGTCTTTGTGGATTCATCCAGTCGGAGACAGAGAAAATGGAAACGTCAGCGTGGAGGTTTGAAAAGACCTCACTCTGTTGCCCTTGCTTCTTCGGAAGGATTGAGTCAAAATGAATCTAGTGGGAGCAACAAAGTGGATTTTCCTCCCTTACCCCCACCACAACAGGTTGAAGAACATCAACTGCATTTTTGCCACAATGAGGGAGTGCAACAGGGACAGAAACGAGGCAGAACCAACCCAAATGGAGCAAATAGAAAGGACTTTGGACAATTCAATAGTAAGAAAACAAAATGGTATTAATGCATTACTGGAGAATGGCTCAAATTTAGTTATAAATGTGTCGAATTGCATTTTAACAACGGAACAGGTTACAGTGTTAAATCTGGGGTTAAAGTTCATTCCAACGGTGATCCCCAGAAATTATATGTTAAAGCAAGAAATTTTTAAAACTGGTTTGTAAATTGCATTTAAAAGTGTTTTGAATAATAATTTAGTGAATTATACTGAATGTTTAGAGAATTATTCTACTGGTGAAAGTTTTTACTCATGTTGTGAAAAAGAAAGAGAGTAACGTGATTTATGTGAAGTAAATCCTTATTGTATGTTAAACACATCAAGTATTCCTGTTATGAATAAGTTTATTCCACCTTTTCAAAATGAAAGTATTGCCCATTTTAATTCTATGTTGAACTTTGAGGGCGAAAATATTTCTAATGATGTTAAAAATAACAAAAAGAATATTAAATACAACTTAACCTATAGGGAGTGGTAAGCTCTACAAGATTTAAGTAAAAGGAAATACATAGTAATCAAGCCAGCCGATAAAGGCAATAAAATTGTAATAATGAACATGTTTCAGTATCATAAAATGTGTATGAAACATTTGGAAGCTCAGGAAGTTTCTGAAATAACTAGGGAGAAAAATTTTGAAAAAGCAAAAATAAAGTTTGAGGAATTAATGGAAAAAAGTATATGTTTAGGATATTTTTCTAGGGAAGATGTAGATAAGAGATTTATAAATAAAAGTAGTGAATTAGCTACATTTTTTTGTCTACCGAAGATTCATAAAAGTATATTGGATCCACCTAGCAGGCCTATTATTTTGGCCTGTAAATACTTGCTTCATAATATAGGCATTTTATTACATCAATTGTAGGTTCATAGGTTGGTACTGGGCTATCTGCCCAAAGACACATATTAGCCCAGCCACATTGTGCGGTATTCACCGCCCCTTTAGTAGTTCCCTAGACCCTTGTACTAGCAGCTAGTACCCTTGGCCCCTATCTAGTAGTGCTGTTGGTGTGATCCCCTGTGTGAGCTTTCTGTTACCCATCCACTCATCAAGGTTCCTCTTGAAGAGTGATAGTGAGGGGCTCTGTCTTATGTAGATCAGGACCCTGTTCCATAGTAAGGGAAGTCTCTGCGAAGGGAATCTATCCCTCCAGCATGTTCTATTCATTGTTGTGTTGAGGTTTATATCCCTAGAGTGTGTAGCTCAAGTATATTTGGTTTTGCTAAGATGAAGCATGTTCAACAATTCTGGGTTGGACATGGCTCTGTACGTTAGACAGAGATCGCCTCTGAGAAAGCGGTATGCATCAGAGAACAGTCTTAGCTTTTTTAATCATGCTGCATAGGGCAACTGTTTGAAGCCAGTAATCCCCTTGGTTAGGTACCTCTGTGGTCTCTCCAGCTGCTGGAGATGTCTAGCCAGGTACATTCCAATTGGTGCATTGTTCTCAATAATGGGTCTGATGAGGGAAGAGTAGAGGGGCATCATTACATCCTTAGATCTTGATGCAAACCCTTTCGTGATCAGATGGGTCACATAGAAGGATTTTCTAACCACTTTGGCAACATGGTTATCAAAGGAAAGCTGACTATCTACTTGGGTCCCTAGATCCCTTATTTCTTCTTCAGATTTCAGGGAATTACCTCCTATGTTGTAGTTTGTGGGTACTCTGTTTTTTCCAAAGGGGATTACTACACATTTTTTTGCATTTAGCTTGAGACCATGGCTTTGACACCATGCATCAGTCTCATTTAGGCCCTTCTGGAGGATCTCCATGTTGGCCATAGACTCTATTATAGCACCCAGTTTGCAGTCATCCACAAATTTAGTCAGCCACAGCCCTTCCTTGCTTGCCTGTACTTCTGAGAAGTATATGCCAAACAGGAGGGGCCCCAGGACAGAGCCCTGAGGCACACCACTCGTTTCTGGTCTGGATTCGGACATAGATCCCGCTACTCTTACTTTATGAGATCTGTCTGAGAGCCAGTTTGCTATCCATCTTGTGACGTATGGGTTTATGCCCATGCTGGTGAGCTTATCAATAATACCTGAATGGGGAATGGTGTCAAATGCTTTAGCAAGGTCAAGGTAAGCCGTGTGTACCTCCTTTCCCTTATCTATAGCCTGAGTAACTGTCTCAAAGAAATCCACCAGGTTCAGGAGGATGATCTGCCCTTGACGAAGCCGAGCTGTGTGGGGTCCAATGACTTGAGGTTCCCAGTCTCTCCATTTATGAGTTCCATAATGATTCGCTCCATAGCCTTACAGATCAGACTGGTCAGGCTTATTGGTCGGTGGTTCCCAGGGTCAGTTTAGGCCCCACCCTTGTGTAGCGGGACCACCGTTGTCATGCACCATTCTATGGGCACATATCCTGTGGAGAGGCTGAGACTGAACAGGGTATTAAGATGCGGGGTTAATTCTTTTTGGAGCTCGCGTATGACACAGCCTGGGACACCATCTGGTCCCATGGAGGCAGTGTTTTTAGCTTTAGATAGAGCCTTGTTAACCAATGTATCAGTAATAATTGGACTTACACAATCCCCTGGAATGGTAAAAGGCCCTGTAGGTGGTGAGAGGGGGGGATTTGCACTGAACCTGTCAGCCAAGATGTTGGCAATGTCAGAAGGGTCAGTGTATTTTGTTCCATTTTGTACTAGCTCAGAACAGACCTGAGCATTGCCATTTAGGTTTTTGACGTAGCCATAGAAGGCCTTATGGTTATCCTTGGCATCCTTGGCAACTATCTTTTCAAAATTAGCTTTAGTTGACTTGATGAGGGCCCTCAATTTCTTACTAATGCTGATCAGGGATGATTTTTCTACTTGAGATTTGGCCTTTTTTGTATAAGTCTCCTCCTTTTATTGTAAAGTTTGCTTATGGCCAGGGTCCACCAGACTGGTTTCTTCTTGCTTGAGGAAGGCGTCTTGGTTTTATTTGGGATAGCATGGTCCATGCAATTTTGAAGATGCATATAGAGTGCCTTGGTGTAGGATTCCGCATCCTGGATATCATTATCCTTCTGCAAGGGAATAGTGAATTGTTGCTGGATTATGTGCAAAAGATACCTTCTTATATACAAGATAGGCTTTACTTCTTGAGCAGGATTTCTAAAGTTATTTGGAATAAAAAAAATGTATTGGCTGGTTTTAGAAGTAAAGAGTTTATACACCTCAGTAAAACATAAAGATGGACCTTTAGCCATAATGTCTATGTTAGGGGACATCCCTATGTTTTATAGGAGAGTTTGTGGATTTCTGCTTGAAAAATAACTTCTTCTCTTATAATAATCAAATTGATAGACAAAAACAATGAACTGCCATGGGGGCACCTTTTGCCCCCGTGTATTCAAATCTTTTCATGGCTTTATTTGAGGAGAAGTTTCTGTACAAGAAAAAAATTATGAAGAAGTATGTTAAGTGGTATTTTAGATATATAGATTTAATTTTTATTTGTGAGGGGGTCAGATAGCAAATCCCTAATTTTATTTCAGTTTTACAACAAACTCCTTTTGGTCTTTCATGTGATGGGTTACAGAAGGGTGAGAAGGTATTTTTTTTTTTGATTTTGTATTAGAAGGCAGGTCAGATGGCTCTGTGTTTACAAATGTACATAGAAAATTTATTGATGGTAGTCAGTTTTTACATGCCTCCAGTTGCTATCCTCCACATTTAATTACATCCCTTCCATATGGTGAATTTTTGCATCTTTCTAGGTTATGTAATAATAAGAAGGTTTTGAAAGAAGAGATTAAGAATTCAGCTAATATGTTTTTGAGAAGGGGTTATGACCTTGAGGTTGTAAAAGAGGCACAAGATAGAGTTTTAAATAATAATAGGGGATGTAGATTTAATTTAAAGGAAAGGACAAATGATATATCACAATATCAGAATAATAATATTGTGCAGGAGGAGAAAATATACTTTGTATCAATATTATAATGTATAATATTAAAAGTAATGAAATTACTGCAATGGTTAGACATTACTGGAAATGTTTGAAGAAAGATAAAGTGTTACATGGTATATTACTAGAATATCCTTCTTTATCATTTACTAAAGGCAGAAGCCTATGGGATATATTGGTTTGTGGAAATGTTGTTCTTCCGTGCATGGATGTACAAATTGTTATCAGAAAAAGTAGACAATAGCCCATCTGGAAGATGCACAGTTTGTGCACAAATAGTTACTTCATTTAATAGTATTAATAATATAAAGTACATACCAAAAGGTATATTTTCTTGTACAAGTAAGGGAGTATCTATGCTTTGAAATGTTCCTGCAACCTTTTTACATTGGGGAGACCAAGAGAATGTTTAAAGTTAGATTTGAAATGTTCCTGCAACCTTTTTACATTGGGGAGACCAAGAGAATGTTTAAAGTTAGATTTATGGAACATTTAAGGGATATTAAAAACAGAAGGAAGATAAAGTCATCTCTGCCCATTTTAAAGCTTCTCATAAAAGTAATCATTTATTATTACAGGGTACTGTTTTAGAGCAAGTAGATTTAAAATACGGAAATGATTTGTTACTAAAGGACAAACTTTTATATAAAGAGTCCATATATATTTTAAAATATAATACATTAATCCCTATGGGACTTAATAATGAAGTAAACTGGAAATGTTTGCTTTAAAAATTAATTCCTGTTTTGTTTAATGTGTAATTATTTAATTGGTTAATTAGAGTGTGTTAATTTATGTGGATGTATTTAAGGCATTGATTGGTACTGTTTTTTAGATTCTGTAAAGGTGATTACACCAAGGTGCTAGAATACTGCTCAATAAAATATTGGATTGTCTTTTTTTTTGCATTATTGTTCCTGTTTCTGTTCCTGGTGGCGATTACAATTTGATCTTTGGTGGTATGACATTTATTGACTGTGGTTGGAGTCGTGTGATATCATATCTTCTGATCCAAATGTAAATGTTCCAAGTATGTTTCGGGAGGATTCCACCTCTACCTTAGGGGCAGTTGGTGGTATAGGATCCATGGCTGGGTCCCATAGATTGATAGAACATTACTTTAACGGTTCACAAAGTCCCAATGGTTTTATGAATGAGAACAGGGCAGTATGCTGCTCAATAAAATATTGGATTGCCTTTTTTTTGCATTTTTGTTCCTGTTTCTGTTCCTGGTGATGATTACAGTTTGATCTTTGGTTGTATCAAATTTATTGAAATACCTATGCCTAGTCTACCATACTACTGCAGACCCAGTTCTTATTGCTATCCTGCATTTCCGGAAATGTAATGTTTCCACTAATCCCAGAAACAAAAAGCTATATTTTCATTAACAGATAAAAAAGGTGGAAATACAAGTTTATGACACAAGCAACTCTCTTACCTTTGTAACAGACTCCCCATGAAGGTTAAACAATGTGATTCACTGTCATCTGTCAAAATGAACCTGGATAATTGGATATGTTCCTCACAAATTTACACCGAGATTGACTGGCCTAGCCCTCACTGGGAAATGGGACATGACCTGAGGGTGGGAAATAGCAAGGTGTATATGATTCTAAGACTAAACTGCCTTTTATAGCAATAAATCTAGAAAGAAAAGTCATAGCCCATACAGAGAAAAGTACAGTAGTCCTGATTCAGCTTTCCCTGCAATCTAGTTATTTAAAAAAAAAAAAAAACAATATATATATATATATATATATATATATATATATATATATATATATATATATTTTTTTTTTTTTTCTTCTCAAAACAAAGCTGCTTAAAACATACAGAGTTCTATTCCAAATAAGACATTGCAGTTATTAATTATTGACAGGGCATAGTGTGTGTGTGTGTGTGTGTGTGTGTGTGTGTGTGTGTGTGTGTGTGTGTGTGTGTGTGTGTGTGTGTGTGTGTATGAAAAAAAGTTCCATTGCAGTTACAGACCGGCATTTTTATTGAAAGAACATTTATAAATTTAATCAAACCAGAAACCAAAAAGGCCAACTGCTTCCAAAAATCACTTTAATAAAATAAAAAATTCCAATGCTCATTTATAAATTTTATATATCTTCTTCAGATTTTACTTCTTTGCTGCCACTTTACTTAAGAGTGCGGTAACAGTTACAGACTTCATACAGTGCTTGACAGTTCTCCCACCACTTTTAGACCACAACTGAGTATTCTTGAGACAACTCCAAATATTTAGAGTGGATTACAAGTGCATCCATATAGTTTCTTGCCTTGAAAGGCCCTTTGTGTGTTTGGTAACAAGGTACAGCTCCCTTTTGCCATTTTCATTGGATGTCTTTTTGCCTTAATAGTTCATACGTTTATAGGTTTGTACTACTTTATACTGCTTATGCAAGCACTATTTTAAGCATTGTAGGCTCAGCCAACAATGAACAATGCAACAGAAGAGCATCCATTGAAAGTGAGCTAATATTTCAGCTGATGATAGCAGGTAGAGTTAATTTGGGAGACAATGGTAGAATATTTACAGCTTAAATTATCCTGGAGGGAGAGAAAATAGGGTGAAGTTGGAGAAAAGGGAGAAGAGAAGCAGAAAAGTAGCAGGAGTAGTAATAATCAAGATGTGATAGAGTTTACTGTAAACAAGTCAGATGTTTATAGTCACCTACTTCTGGGATGAATTTACAGGACTCATCCTTTCATCTAATTGAAGTTGGCATGTCACTTGGATTTTATACTCTGTGATATGTAGGAGGGACTTCTTTCATAAACAACAGATGGATCCCATCTGTTCATTTCATTAAAGCCTGAATGCCATTAGGATTTTATACTGCATACTATGCAAGGGAAGCTTATTCTGTAGGTGAGAAAGGCAGTGGTTCATGAGTTTAGCATTAAGTCAGGACTTGTTGATATTTTGGGTAGAACTAGATATTTCAATTGAGTATTAACCAAGGAAATATTCTTTTCAAGAAAAAGGAAGTTTCAGGTTTGCTATAGGTCAGAAGGCTAGGCCCAGATCACCTCATGAGAGTTTATAGACCTGAGAAAATAAAGGCACGTTTTTAACCTATCCAAATAAAAGTGGTTCTTTAAGTCTTGTACACATTTTGTTATAAACAGATGGGTCTTTTAAGAGTGAATAATTGTTTAAAGCCATACATACCAAATGGAGTAGTGTATTCTTTGATGCTGCAAATGAAGGAAAAAAAAAGGGGTGTTACGGTGGTTTACATACTAAATATTAATCCATGGCAGATGAGATGGGATCAGTAGAAGGACTGACTAACAATAGTCCAGATATTTCCTGTTGACTGGTTGTTGGGTCCCCTGTATCTACATGAAGCTGCACCAGATGTGTAAACCATAGCTAAGCAGTGAACTTAAATTTCCTGAAATGGGAAAAAGGATAGATGCTATGTCAATACTGCAATATAAGATTTCAGACCTAGCCTCACTAAGAAATTCTATAAGATTCTGCTCTAATTATTCCTATAAACTACTGCAGATACCAAGTGCTATGTACCCTTCTATCATGGTATGGTTTTATTATGTTAACATGGTAGAGTTTATGTTGATGCCTCCAGTGTGGCAACTCAACTACATAATTAATATCATTTTCTTTCTTCACAGCAGCTAAAGATCCTTACCATACTGCATGCAGATTATTTTGCAAACAAGAATATGTAGCATTATCTTTTGATTGGTGGAATTTATTTAAACTGTTGCTGTCTGGTCTCTCCTAACTTCTTTTCCAGTACCTAGACAGTAACAATTATATATAAAACTTTTTCTGTATGCTTTTTGCCTGGATGACCTGAAAAAGGGATATCATGGGCTATGTACAAAGTACCCAATGTTAGGCCCTTGGGAAGTCCAACTGCTGTATTATTTATTCCTCTAACTCCCTCTCGGAACCTATTCTGTGTGCAATAACCCCTTACTTTAGAATACTAACACTCCTGCTCATGAAAGTCAGAGGTAATCTTGACTATCTCCTTCAAGTTTCATAAAGTGGGATTTGAAAGCTGTTCCTATCACAGTTTTCTGTTTGTGATCTTTCCTAGATCTCCTTCCATGGTAAATCTAATATATTTTAAAAGATGTGAATCAGATTTAGGCTTCCCGCTACCAACCATTTCTTCCACTGGCCATTTCCAGAGAAGCTCCAGTGCCTTTGGACAGTTGAGGCAGCGATTCAAACTTCCTGCTTCTTCCTAGTTCTTTTCATGAAATAGTAACATCATCAGCCTCTGTTTAAGGTGTACGTGTTGACGCGGTCTTCCCATCCCTGCCTTTTCCACGTGCTTGTGCCCACGCTTGCCTGCATATAACTGTGTCTATACAAGTTACTGTATTACCAAAGTCATTTTCTATCAGAACATTTTCTTACATTTCATCAAACACTGCTACCTACTTGTTCCCTATCCCCTTCACAATCTAAGTAATTCGATATCTAACAGTTATCCCTCCCATGGGACTAACTAGAATTGGCCATCACGGCATGTAATGGTCTTTAACAACAACATGCTTAACAGTAGTTATGTCTGATGCAGCAAGCCTTTTTGCAGTAGTTTCCTTACTGTGTACCAGCATAAGTTACAGGATTTTGTGATAATATGGAGCAGCTGCTATTTCAAGACAGCCTGCCAGTACCATGGCAGAGGGGAAAGTTATGAGAGATAATGTATAAAGATATAACAGTGAAAAATTTTAGAAAGAGGAGGCAGTAGTAAATGCAAAAATGGAGTAAGGAGGAAGGGTAAGAATTTTACTAAAAGCACAAAGGGCAAGTGTGGGATCAACAACTTACAAATACTAGAGAAAAGACTACAGCAGAAAAATGAAAGGTCTACTGATGCATGCTGGGAGTTATGTGAAAATGAAAGCAGCAGTGATGCTTATGTTTTGAAAATGCTACTAGATCAGGTGAGGATGGGAGAAGGTAATTATAAAAGGGACAAGTTTTGTGAAGAAGAGAAGGAACTCACAGCAGTGATACTTATTTGAAATTAATGAAGAAAGGATGGACTGCAACACAGAGACAAGCCGGATGACATTATAGATGGCAGTGTGGTTTCAACAGACATTTTGCCAAGAATAGGAAAAATAAAGAAAGCATATAATTACAAAGGAAACAATAGGATTCAGCAAGGTGATATAGGTTCATAGGTTCATACTAGGCTATCTGCCCTAGGGCATTTATAAGCCTAGCCCGAGTTTGTTTGGCTTTCGCCACCCATTTTAAATGAATTTTGCTATGCCCTTTTTCGAGGTTAGTATACTGTGCCTCTGTCTAACAGTGACACAGAAGTGATACCTGGGGTAAACCTACGATCTCCCATCCACTCATCAAGATTCCTCTTGAGGAGAGTCAATGAGGGACTCTGCCTAACCTGGACTGGGATTTTTATTCCAGAGTGAAGGGAGCCTCTGGGTTATGAATCTGTCCCTCCAGCATGTCCTATTTATTTCAGTGCTGAGGTTTAAGTCTCTTGAGCATGTAGCTCGATGGGATTTGGATTTTCTGAGGTGCAGCATGTCCATTAATTCCGGGTTGGACATAGCTTTATACATCAGGCACAGATCGCCTCTGAGCAGGTGGTATGCCACTGAGTAGAGCTGGGGTTTCTTTAACCGGGCAGCATATGGCATCTGTTTGAGCCCTTTGATCCTCTTGGTGAGGTACTTTTTGGGGTCTTTCCAGTTGTTGCAGGTGTCTGGTAAGGTACATCCCAAAAGGGGCATTGTACTCAATTATGGGCCTGATGAGGGATGAGTAAAGAGGCACGATGACCTCCCCTGATCTAGATGTGAATCCCTTCATGATTAGGTGGGCGTTATAAAATGATTTTCTAACCACTTTGGCCACATGGTTTTCAAATGAGAGATTGCTATCAACTTGGGTCCCCAGTTCCCTAATTACTTCTTCCGTACTTAATGGATTACCACCTATGTGGTAATTTGTGGGCACTTTGTTTTTGCCAAAGGGGATTAATATACACTTTTGGCGTTTAGCTTGAGGCCATGGCTCTGGCACCAGTTGTCTGTTTCTATGAGGCCCTTTTGTAGGATGCTTGTGTCGGCTGGAGAGTCGATTATGGCGCCTAGTTTGCAGTCATCTGTGAACTTGGTCAGACACAGTCCTTCCGTGTTGGCCTGTACCTCCGAGAAATATATACCGAACAAGAGAGGTCCCAGGACTGAGCCTTGTGGGATGCCACTTGTTACTGGTTTGGAGTCTGACATGGCTCCAGCAATTCTAACCATGTGGGTTCTGTCCTTGAGACAGTTTGCAACCCATCTAGTGACATAGGGGTTTATATTTAAGCTGGTGAGCTTATCTATAATGCCCAAGTGGGGTATTGTATCCAAGGCTTTTGCGAGGTCCAGGTAGGCTGTGTGGACCACCTTTCCCTCGTCAATGGCCTTGGTGACTGTTTCACAGAAACTGACCAGGTTTAAGAGGCAGGATCTGCCCTTATCAAAGCCGAACTGGGTAGGATCCAGTGTCTGTAGGTCCCCAATATCTTTATTTATGAGGTCCATGATGATCCTTTCCATAGCTTTGCAGACCAAGCTAGTCAGGCTTATGGGGCGATAATTTCCAGGATCCGTTGAGACACCACCTTTGTGGAGAGGGACCACTGTTGCTGTACGCCACTCTTTAGGTACATATCCTGTAGTAAGGCTGAGACTGAACAGTAGTTTTATGTTTGGGTTTAGCTCTTCTTGGAGTTCATGTAGGACGCAGCCCGGGACACCGTCTGTTCCCATTGATGCTGTGTTTTTTGCTTTGGAGAGGGCAGCTCTTACCTGAGCATCTGAGATGTCAGGGGGGCAGCACTCTGCTGGGATAAATATTTGCCCTTTTGATGGGGAGGGGGGGAGAAGTTTGCAGTGAACCTGTCAACTAGGATGTTGGCAATGTCTGTGGGTTCGGTGTATTTTTTGTCATTTTGGACTAATTCTGAGCATATCTGGGAATTCCCACCCAAGTTCCTAACATAACTAAAGAAAGCCTTGTGATTATCCTTAGTGTCCTGTGCAATTTTTCTCTCGAAGCTGGCCTTAGATGATTTTATGAGTGCCCGTAGTTTTTGCTAATACTGATCAGAGATGCCTTCCCTTTTTGGGATTTTGCTCTATCATGTAGTAGCTTCCTCCTTCTGTTGTATAGTTTGTTTATGGCTGGGGTCCACCAGACAGGATGCCTGCCTTTGGAGGATTGGGTCTTGGTTTTATTTGGGATTGCATGATCCATGCATTCCTGAAGGTGTTCATAGAATGCGTTTATAAAGGATTCTGCGATTTGGGCCGTATTTTCCACAGGCCCGGGGGCTTTGAAGGATTCCACCTCGGTTTTGAGGAGTGTGAAATTTGCTTTAGAGAAGTTTTTCACTGTGGTTTTCTGGGTAGGGGTGGGGTCGGGATGTGAATATCCAGTGAGATTAGTTTATGGTCTGATCTTACCAGTGAGGGATACACTTCTGCTCTGGAGCATAGAGCCCCTATGTTGGTGATGATCAGGTCCAGTATGTTTTCCCCTCTTGTGGGAGTGGTAACAAGTTATTCCATAGCATTTGAGTTTATAAATTCTAGGAACCTTTGGGCTAGGGTGTTGGAGCTAGAGTAATGCTCCCAGTCTATGTTTGGGTAGTTGAAGTCGCCCAATATAATGGTGTTTGGAGAGACCTTCATATTTTCCATTGTTCTCAGGAAGGCCGAGTGGGGTTCATGGGTTTGGGAGGGTGGTCTGTAGCAGGCTATAAACTGGAAGGCAGTATTACCCACTCTTAGTTGCACATGGATAGTCTCTGATGCTTCGTGCTGTGCCACCAACCTGGAGGTGTGGGTATCTTTGATGAATATTGATACTCCCCCTCCTTTTGTGGTTCGGTCCAAGTTTTGGGGCCGAAAAGCATGGTATGAGGTATAACCTGGTAGTGCTGGGGTGCTCTCGGGAGCCTTGAACCAGGTTTGTGTTACTGCACAGATATTGATGTTCTCCATGCTAAGGAGAGTTTTGAGTGCGTGCATCTTGAGGTTTAGACTTCTGGCGTTGAGTAGCATTACTCTTAGTTTCTTATCCCTTGTGATACCTATGGAAGTGGGTTTGTCTTTTGAGCCTTGCCTAAAAAAGGCACTATGGGGGTGGCAAGAGCCTTTGCCAATATCCAAAAGCCCAGGGGTGACAGGTGCAAGCCGTCCCTAGCGAAGCATCGTGGCTTGTTGAGCATGTCATCCCAGGCTGACAGGCATTGGATCCCCTTTGAATGACACCAATACTTTAGCCAATTGTTGAAATTGATCATCTTGTCTTCATATTGTGGCATAATTCTTGGTGAGGGTAATATGCTACTCAAGGTCAGGATCATACCGGCCTGGGCTACATGCTCAGAGAGCTCCTCTATGTCTCTTTTCATGTAGTCCAGGGAGGTATGTCTCAGGTCATTCACACCAGCATGGACAATGACTGAGTCATATTTGTACTTACCTTGGAGTGACCTGAGTGCTTGTGTTATGTGGCGGATCCTAGCGCCTGACAGGCAGCTCACCGTGACCTTCTCCTTGTTCAGCCTGGTGAGCGGGACATCAGTGTGCCTGACGATAGAGTCATCTATTACAAGTGTATCAGGTGTGTTGTTTAGCCTTAAGGGCTGTGACTGTTCGGCACACTGGCTTTGTGAGCTATGTGTTGCATGTGTTTTGTTTTGGGGTAGCGGTTGCTTGTGTGTCTGCTTTGGAGGTTTCTGCTGCTTAGGCAGATTTTTATTTAGAGCCTCCGAGTATGTTTTTGTGTGTTTATGTGTTTGGTTTGCTGTCGTGGTAGGACTATGTGAGACTGGGATTGTAGTAAGTGTGGTTTCCTTCTCCTCCTGACTGGTTATGCCAGTACTGAGTTGAGAGAGCTTAGCCTCCAGTTTGGCTATATGGTTGTATCTCTCACATGTGTTGGAATTTGTTGGGAGGAGGAGAGGGGTGTCTGTGTACATGAGGCAGTTGTAACATTGCCTCAAGATTCCCAGATTCACCAGCTGAACTGGAGAGGAGATTGACAACTGACCGTTGGACATGCTAGAATAGTATTGGGAATTCCTTTATAATTGAAAAAAAGGGCCAATGAGGAACAAGGTATTCAAGGGGAGTTTATGAGGGTGTAGTGGTTTTAATTTTTTAGTGCTGACTTATATAATTGCTTTAGTGAGCAAGTGCTAGGCTTTGGAGTAGGAATAGGGTGTTTATTATGAGAACTAAATCAGTTCTAAGGGAAAAAGTGAAGAGCAGACTTTGTGGAGCCAAGAATGGTTTAAACCCAATTAAGCAGAGCTGTCCAATGCTGCGCAAAGCCGTGCCAAAGCGGGTTTTATACAGGGGGACTTGAAAGAGCTAGAAATTGGCCCAAAATGGCCAATAGACTACCAGATTCTTGTGCTGGGAACACCCCTCCAGGGATAGATAGGCTGCTCTAAGCTCCCCACTGCTACTGGTGAACAAAGAAGCCTCCCTTTATCCAAGAAAGGAAATGGGCAACACAGGAACTTTCCAAAAGTCCAGAATACAGCAAAGCCTGTATTTGGACTACTCTAGGTCAGGAAAGACAGGAAACAAGGATATTTTTTTTGTTTTTTTTCTTTTTTGCAACAAACAGCAGGAAAATGCAATAAATATGTAACACAGGCTAGTGCACTTAAGTGTGTAGCCTCAACAGGTAAAAGCAACAAACAGGACAAACTTTAAAAGTGCAGGTGCAAAAACAACTTTAAACAGTTTAAAACATTTCAAGAAGCAGAAATACTTGCAGTTTAGTTAGATCGGACAGTCGCCCAGGTAGTAGCAGGAAAAAAAACACTTTTATCAGGTTAGCAGTCACTCTTTTAGCCTCTCTGCTGCTAGCACCACTCTGCAGGACCACGAGGAGCTTGGCTGAGTAGTAACAAGCGCAAAAACCATGCCAAAGCAGGTTTTATACAGGGGGACTTGAAAGAGCTAGAAATTGGCCCAAAACGGCCAATAGACTACCAGATTCTTGTGCTGGGAACACTCCTCCAGGGATAGATAGGCTGCTCTAAGCTCCCCACTGCCACTGGTGAACAAAGAAGCCTCCCTTTATCCAAGAAAGGAAATGGGCAACACAGGAACTTTCCAAAAGTCCAGAATACAGCAAAGCCTGTATTTGGACTACTCTAGGTCAGGAAAGATGGGAAACAAGGATAATGTTTTTGTTTTTTTTCTTTTTTGCAACAAACAGCAGGAAAATGCAATGAATATGTAACACAGGCTAGTGCACTTAAGTGTGTAGCCTCAACAGGTAAATGCAACAAACAGGACAAACTTTAAAAGTGCAGGTGCAAAAACAACTTTAAACAGTTTAAAACATTTCAAGAAGCAGAAATACTTGCAGTTTAGCTGGATCGGACAGTTGCCCAGGTAGTAGCAGGAAAACAAACACTTTTATCAGGTTAGCAGTCACTCTTTTAGCCTCTCTGCTGCTAGCACCACTCTGCAGGACCACGAGGAGCTTGGCTGAGTAGTAACAAGCGCAAAAACCACGCCAAAGCAGGTTTTATACAAGGGGACTTGAAAGAGCTAGAAATTGGCCCAAAACGGCCAATAGACTACCAGATTCTTGTGCTGGGAACACTCCTCCAGGGATAGATAGGCTGCTCTAAGCTCCCCACTGCCACTGGTGAACAAAGAAGCCTCCTTTATCCAAGGAAGGAAATCGGCAACACAGGAACTTTCCAAAGTCGAATACAGCAAAGCCTGTATTTGGACTACTCTAGGTCAGGAAAGATGGGAAACAAGGATAATGTTTTTGTTTTTTTTCTTTTTTGCAACAAACAGCAGGAAAATGCAATAGATATGTAACACAGGCTAGCGCACTTGAGTGTGTAGCCTCAACAGGTATATGCAACAAACAGGACAAACTTTAAAAGTGCAGGTGCAAAAACAACTTTAAACAGTTTAAAACAGTTCAAGAAGCATAAATACTTGCAGTTTAGATAGATCGGACAGTCGCCCAGGTAGTAGCAGGAAAAAAAAACACTTTTATCAGGTTAGCAGTCACTCTTTTAGCCTCTCTGCTGCTAGCACCACTCTGCAGGACCACGAGGAGCTTGGCTGAGTAGTAACAAGTGCAAAAACCACGCCAAAGCAGGTTTTATACAGGGGGACTTGAAAGAGCTAGAAATTGGCCCAAAACGGCCAATAGACTACCAGATTCTTGTGCTGGGAACACTCCTCCAGGGATAGATAGGCTGCTCTAAGCTCCCCACTGCCACTGGTGAACAAAGAAGCCTCCCTTTATCCAAGAAAGGAAATGGGCAACACAGGAACTTTCCAAAAGTCCAGAATACAGCAAAGCCTGTATTTGGACTACTCTAGGTCAGGAAAGATGGGAAACAAGGATAATGTTTTTTTTTTTTCTTTTTTGCAACAAACAGCAGGAAAATGCAATGAATATGTAACACAGGCTAGTGCACTTAAGTGTGTAGCCTCAACAGGTAAATGCAACAAACAGGACAAACTTTAAAAGTGCAGGTGCAAAAACAACTTTAAACAGTTTAAAACATTTCAAGAAACAGAAATACTTGCAGTTTAGCTGGATCAGACAGTCGCCCAGGTAGTAGCAGGAAAAAAAACACTTTTATCAGGTTAGCAGTCACTCTTTTAGCCTCTCTGCTGCTAGCACCACTCTGCAGGACCACGAGGAGCTTGGCTGAGTAGTAACAAGCGCAAAAACCATGCCAAAGCAGGTTTTATACAGGGGGACTTGAAAGAGCTAGAAATTGGCCCAAAACGGCCAATAGACTGCCAGATTCTTGTGCTGGGAACACTCCTCCCGGGATAGATAGGCTGCTCTAAGCTCCCCACTGCCACTGGTGAACAAAGAAGCCTCCCTTTATCCAAGAAAAGAAATGGGCAACACAGGAACTTTCCAAAAGTCCGGAATACAGCAAAGCCTGTATTTGGACTACTCTAGGTCAGGAAAGATGGGAAACAAGGATAATGTTTTTGCTTTTTTTCTTTTTTGCAACAAACAGCAGGAAAATGCAATAGATATGTAACACAGGCTAGCGCACTTGAGTGTGTAGCCTCAACAGGTATATGCAACAAACAGGACAAACTTTAAAAGTGCAGGTGCAAAAACAACTTTAAACAGTTTAAAACATTTCAAGAAGCAGAAATACTTGTAGTTTAGATAGATCGGACAGTTGCCCAGGTAGTAGCAGGAAAAAAAACACTTTTATCAGGTTAGCAGTCACTCTTTTAGCCTCTCTGCTGCTAGCACCACTCTGCAGGACCACGAGGAGCTTGGCTGAGTAGTAACAAGCGCAAAAAACATGCCAAAGCAGGTTTTATACAGGGGGACTTGAAAGAGCTAGAAATTGGCCCAAAACGGCCAATAGACTACCAGATTCTTGTGCTGGGAACACTCCTCCAGGGATAGATAGGCTGCTCTAAGCTCCCCACTGCCACTGGTGAACAAAGAAGCCTCCCTTTATCCAAGAAAGGAAATGGGCAACACAGGAACTTTCCAAAAGTCCAGAATACAGCAAAGCCTGTATTTGGACTACCCTAGGTCAGGAAAGACGGGAAACAAGGATAATTTTTTTGTTTTTTTTCTTTTTTGCAACAAACAGCAGGAAAATGCAATAAATACGTAACACAGGCTCGCGCACTTGAGTGTGTAGCCTCAACAGGTAAATGCAACAAACAGGACAAACTTTAAATTACAAGCACTAGGACTGACGCTGGAGGCTTTCACCAATGATTTGGGACAGTGGGGTGAAATCGACACTGACATTCAAGAATATTGGGCCAGGAAAGGTCCAAAAGACTGCCAACACACTGACTCAAAGTTTGAAGAGAGTGCCAGATGATACCCAGACGAGTCGTTCCAATGTTGATGCACAAAGACCTTCTTCATGCGTACGCATCCACTCAATGGTGAAAAATTCTGTAGACAATGGTTGTGCTACTCACCTTCGACAGGGAAGGTGTTCTGCTTTGCATGCAAGTTGTTCAGTGGCAGTGCTGTTCAAGCGACCAAATTTGTTTCTGGTGGTTTTGACAACTGGCAGGCAGGCGAATCCAGAATAAAAATGCATGAAAGCAGTGATGGTCATGTTGTCCTTTGCGAGCCAACAGAGGGAGGCCGGTCATGTTGACTACCTAGCTGCCAAACAGGTTGAGGAAGAGCGGTGTTACTGGTTCCAGATTCTGAAGCGGCTCATCAATGTTCTGATATTCCTAGCTGAGCATGGTCTTGCTATAAGGGGTGCGGATGAGATCATAGGTTCTGCTCATAATGGTAACTACCTTGGCATCATTGAGCTGTTGGCAGAGTATGATACTCTGCTGGCTAGCCATATTAGAAAGTATGTGAACTGCGGGAAAGGTCACGTTTCCTATTTGTCATCCACAATTTGCGAGGAACTGGTGAAGCTCAAGGGACAAAAAGTGCAGGACACCATCCTGAAAGAAGCCAAGGAGGTGAAGTATTTTTCTGTCTCGATTGACTCGACACCTGACATATCACGCCTCGATCAGCTAATGATTGTTATCCGTACCAGTACGTTCTGCCATCAGGCCCAGTTGAACGGTTCCTGACATTCATTTCTATGATGATGAGACACATGGTGGAGCAGATGGCTAGCATACTTCTGAACTTTCTGAAGAAAAATGGATATTGCTAACTACAGAGACTAGTCGTATGACAATGCGTAAAACATGCCAGGACGGTACAATGGTGTCCAGGCAATTGTGAAGCGAGAATGTAAATACGTCGCTTTTATTCCATGCTACAACCACAGCCTAAACCTGGTAGGATATCAGGCTGTTGAAAGCTGTGGTGGCTGTGCCAGGTTTTTCAATGTTGTCAATGGACTATATGTATTCCTGTCTGACTCAACATATCGCTGGCCCTTTTTGCGCTGCGGCATCAGTCCCAATTTGGTCTTAATCCGGCCTTGCTTCCAACACAAAGCATGCAAACAGATAACTGTATACTTATAGAATAATCTACAAGTAAATAGTGCTATATGGTTTAGAACCCATGGTATACACTGCACAGTAGGTGAGAGCAGCAAAAGCTGCGAATTGTACTTTATCGAATATCTCACTGTGAATGGCACAGTCATCCATGCATCATAACATGCTCCTTGCTGTTAAGCAAATGGTGTACAACATATATCTATGACTTATAGATGCAACCTACCATATAAAAACATAAAGAATAGTGCAATAAAATAAAAGGATTAGGTTTGGCATGCATTTCTGAAGGATATCAAATGTGAAATATCTGTGAAACTCAGTTGTATGTCATTATTTAGTGACTTCATTCCTCAATGATTTGCCACATAACCACAAGTTTAATGAGGAATGGATTAAAATATAAGGTGAAAATCTGGACAGTAGAGAGGTATGGTTTTCATTGTTGTATGTACAATATATACATTCCCCAGAAATATGTGCAAGATGAAAATGTCTCTCTGGCGTATCACAATTATAAGCCTTGTCATGTGTGAGTAATCCAGATATGTGGCGCAATGGTGCAGTGGTTAATGTTGTGACCTAACAGCAAGAGGTTCTCTGGTTCAATTCTCAGCTAGGATGCCTTCTGTGCAGAGTCTGCATGTCCTTCCTGTGTTTGCTTGGGTTTCCTCCAGGTACTCTAGTTTCATCCCACATTCCAGAGATATGCATCTGGAGCATTTCTCCCTGGCCCTCCGCTGAAAATAGGCTCTGCCCTAGCTGGACTTTCCCAGTCAACAAATGTTAAATAAATAAAAAATATGCATCTAGCTGGAAATGTTTCTTAGAGCAGATGTAACACAGGACACTTGCATACTTTGTGGTTTCAAAATATGGTACATATTTCATGGTCACCATTATCCAACGCATATAGTCTGTATCATATGTACACCAAGTATGACAAGTAAGTGACAGCAGCATGTTGCAATATGCAGACCTGCAGACTATAAATGTGTGCATGGTGGAATATTATTTGTAATATCCTGTTTTTATGAATGGATCTTGGACATTGTGGTGTACCTTAGGTGACAGACAGGACAGTTGGAAAATGCAGCATTACAGCAAAAAAAAAAATTTAATATTATTACATAACATTTGAATATTTACTACCCAACTTTAGATTCATGTATTTAGATCATCTGCCAAGAACCATAAAAAAATATGTCACTTAAGCTAGAGTATGGTATAATTCCTATACATAAAACCTTACACAAGGATTTATGTGGCAAAGATTGACAGTATGCTTGCTGCAGTGTTCTTTTCCTGTATCTGGATAGCAGACATCCTGTCTGATTTGTCTGTTTTCTGCTGCATTGCTATGGCCACATTTACCAGGGGCAGCTGGTTTCCATATCTAACCAGGAGTAAAGGTAGCAGTATTTGCAGCTGTACCCCATTCCATAAGCAGCCTGGCAGACCTTACTCACTATAGGTATCTATGACAGCAGATAACATTGCTCGGCTTACCTTCCCTTTTGCACTTGCTAGAATGAGAAGGTTCTGATGGTTGACACTGGAACCTAACATCAAAGAACAGTAGCTGACCAGGTTAATCTACATTCCAGCTCTATTTCAGTTGGTCAGCCTGGAACTTGCCTAAAACAGTTGACCATCCAGAGGCCTGTCTAAACCCTTGACAACAACCTGCTGTATGCCCAGCATAGACATGAGGAAGTCATACGTGTTGCTTTAGTTATGCATCAAATTTTGCTCCATCCAGCAATAATATCATATTTCCTACTGAACCTCCCAGCTCTTTCACAAACTCAGCCTTCTGCCTCATGTTCCATGTGATGCATCAGAACAGTCTCACTGTATGCTGCACTGTCTCTCTACCTTCTGCCAGGCTGCATTGAGCAAAAGCTCCTTACATTAGCCTCCCTGTCGAGCTTTAGCTATTTTCTGTCAAATGATGATGCAGAGCATATATATTATGGGAAAAATCAGACTAGCAACAGTGACAAAGAAATAGCATACAAACCTTTTCTGACCTTGATGAGGACACTACTTCCCTTCGCATGATGTTTGTCCAATATGTTTGATTGCAAAGCAGCATATGTCATCCATAAAATGTGTGTCATTGACTCACATGATTTAGTTACAGCTGTATTACATCACACAAATATCACAGACAGCATGTTGTGGCTGGATATAATCAGTGCTGTGTAGTCTGCTAAGTGCTTCTGCATTATTCATGACTTTACAGCAAAACACAAATGCCACATAAATATATCTCATATGAACACTTACGATACTCCATATATGGGCATAGTAACATGCCAGTTTGAACAGTTACAATACTCCATATAGGGGCATAGTAACATGCCAATTTGAACACTTATGTTCCTCCATATGTGGGCATAGTAACATGCCAGTTAGTAAACAAACATGTACATGAGGTGTGCAGAAGTATTTTGTCTTTGCATATGAGATAGAGAACATGTGTTTCACCACCTCCAGAAGATGAGTGAAAGCACATCTGTACTGCATCAGAATAATAAACTGTACCAATAATGTAATGAAAGAGCTTATGGTGGCACCCAGGAAGCATCCAAAATGGGAGTAACCCATATTTCTGATACAGGAGACTGCATTGTCATATTCAGGCAAAGTGCACTTATATGGTTATTCTTTCATCCTGCTTTCTAATACCACATCTCCACTGTACGTGTCTTACTGTTTCAATGCTGTTAACTGGCATGATATGTACCAAAACTATACAGTCTACCCCGTAACTCAAATGTTCCTCAAACTCAAATGTTCCTTTTCATCTTAGCTTAATGTGCTTCACAGACTTTTTCCTGTGTAAAATTTCTTGCATATCTGTACCTACTTTATTTAAAATGTTGCACTTATACTATAATTATGTTGTATTTCACCTTTGTTAAACACTGCTTCTTAAACACACCTGTAGAATTTTGTGGCTTAACTATAATTACTTGTTGTTCAACTCATTGTGAAGTACAGTCTTGATATTTTGTAAAATGCTGTCTTGTGATTCACTCATGCATGGAAAGGGTCCTTGGACCAGCACATCTACCAGTTTAACAAATGTATAATTAACTAATTCTACTATGAAAGGAGATTTCCTTAATCCCTACACCTGTATAATTTCAAAGATGAAAGAGGAGTTAATGAAGGCACCAGCTTTTAATGCATGTTGATATAACTTAAAATATCTGTAGAGGACATTAAATCATTGATACTATGTTATACAAAACAACAATCAATTTGGTAAGATAGACCAAGCTTAGGTTAGAAGGCTTCATGTTTTCATGCTTACTGGAAACTAACAGCCCATTGTACAAGCAACTGCTATAACCTACCTGTAAAACACACAGGAATAAAACTCAAGGTTTAAGCCTTTAAAAGCTCAAGTAACAGCACTGTTATTTAAATGAGAAAGTATAGTAATGTAGATTAAAAGAACCACTAATGCAAAGGTTGAAGAGAAAATGTAATGACAAAATTGCTTCTCTTAAAACACAATTCACCACAAAGTAGTTGTGTTTGCCTACAGAAACATTCAGTTTCTCACTGTGGTACAAACTCTAGAGCCTTGTATATATCATCAAAAAGTGACAATGTTGGGAAGTTCCAAAATGGCCAACACATAACAGCTCTTCTGTGCTGCAGTGAAAATTAACATTTTGCAGGAAAGAGTTAAGACAATGTCAAACTTGTGAACAGTTTTTATTCCTAACTTCATCCACTGAAAATTTATCAAAAAATGTCAAAGAAAAGAAGATACTTTTCCTGTCAAACACTCTCTTTTAGATTGCTGCTTAAAAGAAAGGAGGACATGAGCACCTCATAATCTTCACAAAATCAAATGTTATAAGGATTTCTAGCCGATATTAACTTCCATTCAAGATCTTACAATGAAAGTCTACATTGTTCTTTTTTGACAAAGGACATAGCTGCATCCAAAGAATTAAGCATTCCAAAATAAACTGGACAAAATTAAAAGAAAACAGTTGCAAACAAACAAAAATACTGTAATCCCTGATCTAGGACCAAAGCACCTGAACACAACACATGGAAACAACCTTAAATCATACGGATGAAGATTAAAAGAGGAAAATCAAACTGAGCTCTTACTAAAGCAAAATACTTGGTTAATAAACAAACAAAATATTTTAAGAACACTGAAATAGATGTAACCTATGAACATTTGGTCTACTAGAAAAAAAAAAAAAACAGAAGGTATGGATATAATTTCATTTCTATTGTCTTGGATTCCATAGCTTCTAAACCTTCAGAAAGGGATTTAATTTGGCATAGAGTAAAATCATTACACCATTGCTAAACCAACATCAAAGAATTTCTCAGTGCCACTTATATCTACTGTGTTTAAATTTTTAACTCTTTTACCCAAGGAGCTTACATAAAAACAGCCTTATCAAAATCTAACCTGAAACCAGAAAATGTGTCAAAATCGTATTAGATTTCACAATTACTATGTTACAAACATCTTTAAAAAAGAATACTAGCTGCTCACCAATCAAGCTATTAAAATAATAGCTTGATTGGTGAGCAAGCTATTAAAATAATATAAAACTCCAGTTACGGTATCCATCAAGACTTTAAATATTTCTGCACTCCAGTCCAAGAATGTTTTCTTTTTGAATGAAGCTATGTTCTTCATCAAAAACAATAACCTTTTGACAATGACAGAAGACATGGACTGGTCAGCTGCATCTTTAAAAAAGATCTCCAGAAAAATCCAAATGGCTTGAAGCTACTAGTAAAAACAGAAAACACTACAATCTTAAACTACACCCATTAAAGAACAGAAGAACATCTGATGTAATTCTTCAAAAGGCTATCCCTGAGTTACAGATACAGAAAGAGTCCCACCATGGTCTCTAACAAAAATGACCTAAAGGGGCTGTTTCCATGATCATGGAAAATGTGATTCAGAGTTACCTTAGCCACAATGAAGAAAGACATCATTAGCCCTATTGCATGTATCTGAATTGTGTCATGTTACCACTAGTGGTACTCAGTACTTTCTTGCAATAAACACCTTTGACAGCCCTCACATTGTATTGCAACAAGAACCCCACTCATAAACCCTTCTACTCACATTCAAACACACATACATACATCTCCCATTGTTCAGAAAGTATATCAGGATTCAAGAGCCTTCTTTTCACAAAGTCCTTGGTTGGCATAAAGGATTAAAGCTCTACTTTGCTATGGCACAGATCCCTGAACCATGGGTGTGGGATTCAAAGCTTTTTCCACTTGAATCTTAAGTTAGTTGAAATACAAGCTTTTCCCTTGTAATTTTTGTTGTTGTTGTTGACTTAAGGTTGTTGAAATAAGTTCCCTGGTGTCTAGTGTTTGTGTAGAGGACTAAAGCTCTGCTTTCTGTGACAATGTTGAGGTGTTTACCCTCTTCATTTTTCACTGTTTAAGTCACTTAGAATGATACTTAAAACATATCTCTGGTGTCTAAGGTGACCATACATCTTTCATGCTAAAAACTGTTGTTCCATTAGCTTTTTAAGTGACTTTTAATACTTAAGGAGTATTCTTGTCATGTTCTCCCCCTCAACCAATCATATTTTATGCTGTACAACTGTTCTATTAACTTTTCTAAGCAAGTTAAAAGTACCCCAGTCTCTACCTACCTACCCCCAATATTGCAGGATTTGCTCATTAGTCTAGGGGACTTTACAGATGTGACAGCCCAACCACCACACACACATGCATACACACACACACACATACATGCACACATGCACACACACAGCTACCCTACCTATCCCCTAACTATCCCCCCTACTACAACCATGCAGGCACACACCTGGTCACAAACATGCATGCACACACACTCAGCTGAGACCACTTATCCCGATGCATGTGCAGCCTTACAATTTCTCATGAAATAATAATTCTTGGTGATGTCAGTATTAACTGGCAAACCTTCACATCAGACTACCCTTCCACTAGTATCAGTCTGTATGGATTCAAACAACTCATATCTTCCCACACTCACTTCAACAAATCTAGTAGCACTGGGACTACTCTGGACTGGATCCTAGTCTCAAATCCAAACCTTTATGACTCTCTAAAAACCCTCCCAGACTCTCAGTGATCACCATTCCACCTATGTTCAGAGACTAACAACTCACTATATCAAACAGCACCTTTATTAAGACTGCCATAACATCTCAAATTTCTATCCCAAGACCTTTAAGTTTATTCATTTAGTCTATTATTATTATTGTTATCTCGTTACTGTTTTGAAAATTTGTAGCACTGTGTTTTACTTCTTATTTCTTAATGTTTGTAATTTAGAGCTTACTACTCAATTGTACCAAATTGCTCCTGTATTTCTCCATGTCATGATCATCTCTACTGTATTCATACCTTGATTGTTATTGTTTACCATCTACCATGTCTTTCTGTGGAGCTTTTCTCCCCGGGCCTCCATTGAAAAATTACCTGTGTCCAGTCGGAATTTACCGGTAAACAAATGTAAATAAATAAATAAACATCCTTAATAACATTAATTAGTCCATCCTCTATTCCTTACCACTGGATAATGCTGTTCTAAAATTTAATACAATATTTCTTGACATTCTCAAAAGCCTTGCTCCTATAAGAAAAAAGAGAGTTAAATTCCCCCAGTCACCCTAGCTATCCCTTCTAGTAGACAATTAATGTGTAAGAGAGACAAAGGTTGGTGAAACTGGCAAAAATACCAATCTCAAGCTCATGTATAGACCTACAAACAACTTTGAAACATGACAAAAAAATAAGTTACTGCTGATAAGAAATATTATTACTTCAACCCACAGGAAATCCAAAAACACAACCCCACAAAATTTTGGTCTGCTATCAGGAGCATATTATACCCTGGAACTCCTAGTACCCATGACCCTTGTCCAGACATCTCACCCTTAGAAACTGCTTCTAAATTTAACTCCCACTTTATAAACTCAATAGCCACCTTCACCCAAAACTCCCTACAGAATCTTACCACCTCTGACAAACTTCAAAGTGCTAGAAATGCTATTTTCAACCTAAAATCTGTCTCTGCTTCCTATATAAAAAAAATTAATAAACAAACGTAAGCCTTGCTCACCTTCTGTAGAAAATCTCCCATATGAATATCTAATGATTGCTTCCCCCTCTATTGCCTACCCAATATCTGTCTTGATCAATCAATCCATTTGTGAGGCACATGTCCCATCCCTCTGGAAAAAAATGTACATCATTCCTCTTCATAAAAGGGGAAATGCCGCTGAAATAAACTTCAGACGGTTTGCAATCTTGTCCCTTCTTTCCAAGAGCTTAGAAAAATGTATTCATAAACAACTTTTACAATACTTACTCAAAGACAATTTATTAACATCTACCCAACACAGTTTCCGCCCAAATCATAGCACAACAACTGCACTTGTTGCCATTTTGGACCATGATATTAAAGCCAGAGATAACATCAATTTATTTTCTTCACTCTTTTTAGATCTCTCTAAAGCTTTTGATACAGTCTCACATACCAAACTAGTCTCAAAACTGTCTGCTTTAGGCTTTTTCAGTACAACAGTCACTTGGCTCTCTAGCCACCTGTCTAACTGGCTAGAATCAGTTAAACAGCTCTCTACTTACTTATCTTTTCTCCCAGTTAATATAGGTGTCCAACAAGGCTCCATACTTGGCCCTCTCATTTTTTTACATTTTTATAAATGATCTACATGCAGCCTCCCAACAAGCTACACATACACAATATGCAGATGACTACGCTGTCATTTCCTCATCTAATAGTCCTTCCCAATTACAATCTATCACTCAGTAAGCTTTTAACTCTATTTAAAACTGGCTCAGTGACAATCAGCTTTTTCCTAAATCCAAATAAAACAAAACTGCTATTATTTCTCCCCATATCCCAAACATACATAAAAGACACCTTCAGAATATCCTGTCTCAACAATACTGAAATTGAAGTTGTACCTCACACAAAGTTACTTGGTGTTACAATAGCTGATCAACTGAAATTTGACATTTATAAAACAATACACCAAAATCTGGGCATGCTCTACAGATCAAAAAGATTCCTTACCAACTCCTCAAGAGTTACCCAAGCGGGGTGTGGCCAAGATGGTGACCTGGTAACAGTACTTTCTCACAGCTCTCTTTCCTCAATAATATTTCAGACAGTAATTTTGAGAAAAAAACAATAATAAGAAGATATCTTCACTACTAACCACTTTCTAATACCCAGAGACATCATCGGAACAATTTTTATCAACTTTCATTGGAAAATTCCTGTCAAATTAATTACTCGAAAATCAACAGCAGCATCAGCTACTCAGAATGAGCCATTTCAGAAATCCACCTCAGGACCCAACATTCAAAATGGATTTACATTCACTTATTTTAAATATTCAAGAGTTGACAACTAAAATAGATAAGATGGATAATAAATTGGACTCTTTTAAAGAAAAATGTACTCAACAACTTGAACAGCTTCAGGAAATGTTCACACAACAGAAAGGTCAAATTTCTGTCATAGAACAGTCCTTAAATGACATCGATTCCAGTCTCCTGCAAGAAGAACAACAAACTGAATTTTTACTGCAACAAAATACACATCTTCTGGAGAAAATAGATGACATGGAAAACAGAATGAGAAGAAATAATATCCGAATATATGGTCTGCCAGAAAAAGTGGAAGGGGATAATATAATAAACTTTCTTACTACCTGGATCCCAAATGTATTAAAATTACCGGAAGCCCTTTCTTTTGGAATAGAATGTGCACACAGGTCATTGTCAACTTCAGGAAATGCATCTTTAATCAAAAACAAACCAAGATCAATAATTGTTAAACTTTTCTCCACGCAAGACAAGGAACTCATCCTCAAAAATGCTTGGACTAACTCACCCATTAAATATAATGATGCATTAATTAGATTTGACAATGATTACTCTACAAAAGTGGTTTTCAATAGAAAAGAATTCATGCCAATAATAAAAATCTTGAAAAAGAAACAACTGAAGACCTGTCTTTTGTTTCCAGCAAGACTTTGTATATTCCTTCCAGTGGGAATAAAAATATTTGAAACAGTGGAATCAGCAATAAATTATCTCACTACAAACAACATTTTAACACAGGAAGAATCTATGGATTGGACAAATAGTACACCAAAAAGAAATGCAGAAGTAAACAACTGGAAGACTGTTGAACAGAAGAAAAAAAAAACTAAAAGACAAATAACTAATATGTTACATGTACCACAAAACTTTAAACAATGTCACAAAAACTAACAAGAAATCTTCCAGTCATTAATCACAGTAATATATCAGGTACAGTTTCTATTTATTTTATCTCACTTAAAATTTAGAATAAATATTAACTGGATAAATTAACATTATCATTTAGGTCTATCCATATTTGAAACTTGATAACAATGTTTTTCTTTCTCTACGTCTCTGATTTAGTCATCAACAAATAAAATGTATATAGCAATATGTTCAAGATATATGCAAATGGATATCTGGTTCAAGCAGATATAACCATCTCACCATATATTTAACTATACTAGCAATTTGTTGTAAAATCTTTGAATGCACCATTAATATAATATGTCTAATCTAAGTTTTCCGATCGGGGCAGGGAGGGGTGCGAGACAAATGTATTCTTTGAAAAATTATATATTTATGTTAAATGAGTTGCATAGTTAAAGTACTTAATCCATTAATGCTGTCGTAATGATTTGCTTTACTGAGATAGAAAGACAGCGTGGGTGTGCGCACATGTCTGGTTATATGGATTATGATGTTGTAGCTTCCCGGTGCACCTCATGGACTCTTATTGTGTTTTTAACGTATATATACAAAGCTTCATTACTGGAAGGAGGGATAATGTTCTGTTTATTGAAGATCTTTGAACTGTGTTGTAGCTATGCAGTAGAAAAATATTTTCATGAGCGATACTTTGAAAGATAAGAAAAATCTTCACTACTTTTCCTGCTCCGTTCATGAGACAGCAGTCTCAAATACGCATACAAGTAATATATAAAGGTTGTAATTTTCATTGTAACCACTTTGTGATTGTGTAGGATGCCCTTTAAATAATATGTAATTGCAATATCATTAGGCAAGGAAGTAAATCTCAAAACAAGCACATCTTAAAACTCTTCGACTAGAAGAAGAAAAATAATGTGTATATAGAAGATGATTGAGTTGTGCTGGATGGTTATAGTTAGTTAAGAGTTTAAACACTTACATGCTATTACAGTAAATTATTCTACACTACTAGAATGTCATATTGAATCTTTTATATGAAGTAAAGCATTTGGTGCTGTTTGTTTTACTAGCAGGTGTCATGTAGTGTGTCTCACATATAACATAGGAATGTCTTGCATATAATATAGATGAATATATGCAAAAATAAATATTACCACAAGTGATGCCTTGAAAATTAAGAAAAATCTTCACTACTTTTCCCGCCCCCTCCATGAGACAGTAGCCTTAAATGCACACACAAACAACACCCTAATGTCTTATGTCTCATTGCAAGCACTTCATGCTTGCGTATAACGTCCTTTGAATAAAACGTAATTGCAGCATTCCTGGACAAGGAAGTAAATCCCAAAACGAGCACTACTTAAAGTGCTAGTGCACCTGAATTATGAAGCTACATGTTGACCCTTTTGTGTTACTGATTATTACTAAACATTTAACACACTTAAACTAAATAAAATAAAACATGATTAGATTTAGTAAACAGACACTAAACAAATTTTCTAATAGGTTCTCTATATACTAACAGAAATAGCAACCTGTGCATAGTTATTGTTAGAAAAAAGTTAAATATTGTTAGATATACAGAAAGGCAATACTCTATACATAGTTATATACATTAATATTAAGAATTTCTAATACTAAAATATTACATATATACAATAAGAATCATAAATAGCTGTGTGGGTTCATAGATTGCTACTAGAATATCAACCCTGGGGCTTGTATAAATCTAGTCATGGCAGTTCTCTGGCTGTTTCTTTCCATATTGTTTGCTTACCTAGACACCTGTTTGCCAAGGTGACCGTTATGATCCCCGGGGTGATTTTCCTCTCCCGTCCAGTCATCGGAGTTCTTTTCTGGACTCTGGCCAGACTGTGGGTCGGGAACCTATCTCTCCACTATGTTTTACTTCAGTATTTTGAATCTTAAGATATATAAATACCATTATATATAAGTTTATGTATATATATTTATATATATGTACATATATTGTCATATAAGCCTACACAATTTTTGTAAAGAGTTCTGGAATATGACTTGGAAAACCACTTTCTCAAAAGTTAAAAAATAAATAAATCTAATTATTTCATAAAGAGTGAGAAAGAAAATGGGAAATATTCACATAACTATAGAATACATAATATTCTTATAGCACAGATATTACATGATAGAGACTCTAGAGGTGGAAAATTACCCTAAACAAATTGCGAGTATAATGAAACTACAATCTAAAAAGAACATAAGTAATATGAGAATTTAACCAAAATAGCTAATTAACAAGGTATTGGAGTCTTTGCAGTGTGAATTAAAGAAAATGTGTCAAGTTGGATTGATATGTGAATTGTTGTACTAAGATGAAACAAATTTTGTTAAATGTAATTGGAAAATTGTTTTTGTAACCCTGATTATAAGAAACTCTGCAAGTAAGATTTAACAAGTATAAGCAGCTTATTGATGTATAAATATTATTGCTTTCACACAAATTTGCATATAATTGTCTATTAGCTGATCTTATCAACTCGTTAATATATGTAAATAGTGACATACTAAGTTATGAGGTTAAGAGAGATTAGTTTAAACACTAGTCACAGATTTAGAAGGTTTGTGTGGGTACTTGTGTTACTCATGCAAAGAGGTATATTACCTCATAGAGATAGGAAAAGGTGTAATCAATTAGAATTAGTTAAATTAGAAGTTTCATTGTTTTCTTATACTGTTTTGGTGTCTACAGAAGATAAGCAGATCTTCCATGTAAACAATAATGTAAATTATACATATAATGCAAACCAAGAGTTAAATCTATGTATATTAACTGTCATACAAATAAAACATAAACCAACACATGAAATATCTATCTATAAATGTTAATGGATTAAATAATAATATCAAAAGGAGGAGTCTATATAAATACATAAATCTACACAATCCACAAATAGTATTTCTTCAGGAGACGCATCTATTAGATAAAGATATAAACAATCTCAATATTAATAACTACACAGTATTAGTAAGTTCTCAATACAAACAAAAGAAGAGAGGAGTATCCATATAAATGCATAATACAATTATTTCTCCTAGAATAATTAACACTTATCAAGATACATCTGGTATGTTTTGCTTAGTAAATATAGAGTTAAATATGAAAATATACACTTTAGTTAACCTATATTGGATACCAGGACTTGGAGTAGGAACAGTAAAACATCATATTGAAGAAATATTACATTTAACTAAAGGTAGTCTAATAATGGCAGGAGACTACAACTGTATAATAGATGACAAAGATACAGATTCAAAAAGTAAAAGAAGAAAGTTACCTATATCAAAGACACTTTTGAAGTTTATAGACGCAATCTCCATAAAAGATATAAATGAATTTGCTGACCCAGACTCATTAATTTATACTTTTTACTCACATAGATATAAGACTATTTCCAGAATTGACAGGATATACATGTCCAATGATTTAGTAACAAAAATAAGTAATGTCAAAAATAATAAACTGTCCATTATCAGATCATAATGCTCTGGTTTTTAAAATGGAGCTTATGCATATAAATAATAATCCCATAACAAGAATACCTTCATATGTTACAAAATTAACAGACTTTAAAGAATTTTTCGAAGGTGAAATAAAAACTTTCCTTGAAATAAATACCACAGAGAACATTTCAGAAATATAAATCTGGGACTCCTTAAAATCATATATATATGGAAAAGTACTATCCTGGTATATTAATAAAAGAAAAATATGAAATAAAGACATGCTAGAATTACAAAAGAAAACCGATAAATTAAAACTAGGAATTCAAGAAGGAAATAAAGATTTAATTCAAGAATTACTACAAATTAACAACAAATATGTGGAAATTTTACATCACAAGACAATGATTAACCTAGAAAAGATAAAATTAAATTCTTATTCAACAAATCCAGCACACCAGAGACAACTAGCTAATAGAACAAAAAAAATAATAAAATCTAAGCAAATAAAAGAATTATATATCCCTAATACAAAGAAAAAAGTCATGGACCTAAATATTATATTAGAAGCCTTTAGATTACAATACAACTATGATAACCTTTCAAGCATCCATGAAAAACCTGACAAAGATATAAAAAATTATCTTAAAAACAAAATTCTTACTAGATTAACACAGGAACAAATTGACACTATAAGCAAACCAATTACTTTGACAGAACTAAAATCGCAGATCAAAAAGCTTAAATTAAATAAAGCACCTGGCCCTGATAATTTAATATCAGAAATGTATAAAGTAATACCTAATCAAGCTATATCTATACTCTTAAAATTATATTCCATAGTTAATCAAAACATAATTATACCACCTTCATGGAAATATTCATTGATATCACCAATAATTAAATCAGACAAAGATGAGAAACAATGTTCGTCATATAGACCAATATCCTTATTAAACATTGATTATAAAATGTTCATGGCAATATATGCTGACAGAATTAAACACTTTCTTCCCATGCTAATACATGATGACCAGACAGGATTTATCAAAGGAAGAAATACATATGATAATCTTAAAAGAATTCTGTCATTGATAGATTATAGTAAACATGCAAACTTGGATTTAAATATAATATCCTTAGATATTAATAAAGCATTTGATTCTGTTAACTGGAATTTCCTTACACTAGTCCTAAAAGAATATAATTTTCCTACATCTTTTATTGCCCTTATTCAGTCACTATATAAAGACTCCATAGCATATGTTAAATTAGGTTCATATAGATCTGGTCCCATACTAATCAAAAAAGGAACTAAACAAGGCTGTCCCCTATCACCACTATTATTTGCATTACTTATCGAACCATTTGCAAATCAGATAAGATCAAATAGTAATATTAAAGGCATCTGCATCAACAAAACTTTATCTCTTAAATTACAGTTATTTGCAGACGATATACTTCTTACCCTATCAGAAACTAATACATCTTTACAAGCTTTGTTTAAAGAAATAAATAATTTTCAAACTATTTCAGGTTTACAGTTCAATGAAAACAAAACAAAACTTATGTCACGTAACACTAAAAAGAAACATATAAACAAAAAATATTCCAAATACATAGCAGAGGATAATAAAATAGTATATTTAGGCATAGATCTACTTGAAGACTTAACTGACTCACTTATATATAATTATAATAAAACACTAGATAAAATAGAGCAAGCGATATCTACCTGGAACAAATATATGTTTACAATGGGAGACAGATTATAAAAACTTCTATTCAAATCAATTATTTTTCCTAAAGTATTATATCTAATACAAAGTTTTTCACTGCCACCTCCCAAGTATATCACTCAGAGATATAATAAACCAATATTAAATTTTTTATGGTTCCCAAACAAACCCCAAATTGCTTTAAATAAACATTTACCAAACTGGGAAGATGGAGGAATTAATTTACCTGATATTGAGATATACATTATGCCCTCTGTTGTTAAAAATATAACCTTATGGTTAAATGCTCACTACAAACCTATATGGAAATAATTACATGAACAGGTCTATACTGAACTTAGTCATAACAACATATCAGATCATTTAACTATAATACCATTTCCTTTAGTTTAGATGCTAAAAGATTATCTAGAAGATAAAAATAAAAATAATAAACTGCCATCCAAATATATGAACATCACACTAACAACATTTAAATCGTTCATAAACAAAGTCCCAAATATTAATTCATGGTTCTTTCTGATCTTTCCTATAGCCTTTACACCCACTATCCTTGATACATACCAAATTCAGAAAATGAATATGCTCAAGATAGGTTCAATAAGCTACTAGCATCACCTGGTAGAACAAGAGAAAATATTAACTAAGGATCAGATAACCAGAAAATATAATATAAATAATGACTCATGGCTACTTTTGCAAAATCTAAGACAATATCTTATAAATAGAATTGGACAAATGCAAGATACAGTTAGACATACTGTCCCAAAATTTATTGATTACATTATTATAATTAATAATCAACATTATCAAGGTGCTGGATATCTATCTAACATTTACAAAATAATTAAAACAACAAAAATATACCAAATAGACACCTACTGGAATTATTATACACAGATAAATAATCACCCTCCTAACGAAAAGAAAAAAAAGATTATCTTAAAATCTTCCAAGAAGTCATCATTATCAATAAACTTGCAGTTATTCACTTGGAGATATTTGAATAGAAGTTTTTATACACCACATAAATTATCTAAGATGTATGCAAGTGAAGATCTATGTTGGAGATGTCGGACTAAAATAAGAGCAGACTGGCAACACATTTTTTATGAATGTAAGTGTCTTACTTTGTATTGGAATAATATTAATTATTTTTTTCAGACTGTTTTTAATGATAATTATCAATTATCAAAATCTATGATTTTATTCAACTCTCCTGTTCCGGATTGTGTGCCAAAAAAAGATTTTCAAATCTTATGGACTTTAATGGCAGCAGCTCGCAAAATCATCCCCATTCACTGGAAAAGTAAGACTCCTCCTACATTTAATGAATTTAAAAATTTAGTTAGAACAGCTGGACAAATGGAAATATCTACTCTGAAGAACAGAGCTACCAGACTTACAACTTTATACAACTCTTGGATGAAAATACTAGAAACAATTGAGAAAATCGATAAAGATATATGAACTTATATATCATTCTTCAGGTTACACCTTAAACTTATTTATGGCTTTCTTCTTAACAGACACCAATGTATATAGTTATATAATGTTTTTAAAGTTTATAGGTTTTACAATTGTATATATATCATTTTCGTTTTTGATTTCATGTAATATTTGACATAATATTTGACAAATTATCAATAAAAAAAGGAAAAAGAAATGCAACTGAAAAAAAGAGTTACCCTAGCCAATTCATACCTCCTTCATTCACTATTATATGCCTCACCCATTTTCACCAACATTCAGATCTCCCTAACAAAGAGGCTAGATTTGCAGCCAGTCAGTCATACAGCTCCTACCACTGCTCCGCCTTCAGATATTTAAACTGGCTTGAATTACCTCACTATCTCAAGTTCACCCAACTCCTCCTTGCTCATAAAATGGTATACAACTCCTCATCCTGGCCAGAAACCATTACCTCCCTAATTGCCCTCTTTGCTCATCTGGGAAACGTATCCTTGAAATCCATAAACCAAAAAAATCTATCAGTCACTGCCTATATTCCTACTCAGTAGCCAAGGTCTGGAACAGTATTCCTGCAGATATTAGAGTGATGCCATGTAGTCACATATTCAAACAACCTCTAAAGAAATTTCTCCTTAATTCCTGGCTCTGTACATGTCTTACACCAGGCTGACACTACCTGTTACTCCTTCCTTCTCTTCCTTCCTCTCCCCTCTCTTCCTTCTTCCTTCCTTCTTCCTTCTCTTTCTCTTGTTCTTCTTTTTTCCCTTTCCTTCCCTCCCTTCTCTTATTAGCTAAAGCACCAGTTACTTCTCTGATAGTCCCTACTGTGACTCCATTTCCTAATCATCTCCCAACTGCAAAATCTCTTTCCTTTCTCTCAGTCTTTTGCCCATATTTAAAATGCTTAACATCTTTACCATTAGTTATCACTATTGATTGCACTTTACTAGGTGTTCAATATCCTATGATTGTTGTTTAATATTCACTGTGTGATTTCCTGTTCTGACTTTATTTATCCTGTATGTCAATTCTACTATTTCTTACTGCACTTCATGTGGTAATTTTATGTAGTTTATTAACTGAACTATGTATGTTGGAGCTTTTCTCCCAGAGCCTCTGCTGAAAACAAGATTCATGGCCAGTCAGACTTTCCAGGTAAACAACTGCCAAATAAATAAATAAAAACAAAAACAAGTATACACAGACACAAACACCATACTACTACTACCTGTCTGCTAGACTTCCCAGCACTTATCTCCAATGTGATCTCACATATTGAAAGTAATAAGTGAATGTGAACTATTGACCTAGTTAATTAACTTGACCATCCAATCTAACTTATGCAGCCAAACAATTCTCAGAATAGCTCACTGCATAAATGCTTTACCATAGGCATTTCTAGGGAAGAGTACATGCTAATTAGCAGAGGCCACTCCCTGGAATGCTAAATTAGAAAATAGCTCAGCCGAGGAGATGGCCCACCATGGTGATACTAGAGACCATGTAGGATAACTACAGAAGGCCTGTCTCTGAATCAGAAAGGGTAGGTGAACTAATTAACAATACTAATAAATGTAACTAAAATGTTACCATCTGTACATCAATGCTAATTTAAAATAGACTTTTGATTTGCTTTATGGTCTCATTTTACTTCATATTTGGGTATGATTTAAAATAGGAAGGTATTAATATGGAAGGTTTCCTCATGTTATGTTAACAAGTAAGTTTTATATAAAATACAAAATTGAATTATTTGAGATGTACTTGTAGCAAATTAATTGAAGAAAGCTTGTTACATGTCTTATTTTTCTGCATAATTTGTGAAGCTATAAGAGAAGAAGCCCTGATAAAAATAATAGGTGTAAACTATAACATTTATTAGAATGGAAAAAAGGATGAATTATGTGAATTTCTTTACAACAGCTCATAGGAATACAGTCCATCAGTTGACAACATAGCTAAATAAAATTCTCAGGAAAAAGATACAAATGTGGGAAAATCTGTTAACATATAAAAATGATGTGATGATTTTTATGCTATTAAAATTTATATGATTATTTAGTTAGTTGTAAAATGATTTTAAATATAGTAATATGGATTTTTTTTTGTTTTAATTAATGACATGATGTTAATTGGAAAATAAATTGTATGTAAATAGATTGGTAGTTGAAACAAATAAATAGCAATGTCTCATTTGATCAAAAATATTATAAAAAATGTTTAATATTTAAACATTTTCCTTGTTGAAAAGTCTCTTTGTGACTAGCCATAACTCAACTAACATACCTAACCTTATATGGTGCAAGTATATTATTAGTCTAGATTATAAAATATTAAATGTAAACTGGTTTGTTTATGCATTAACTGAAATATTCTCTCAAATATGGTCATAAAACATCAGCTGTATAATGGATGTAAAGATTGTAAAGATATACCCCTGAATTTACTATTCTTCTGTGCAGGACTAGCTTAGTCCTGCATGGAAGTGGCCATTTAGGAGCAGGATGGCAGCGCACCATGCATATTAATGAAGGCACGATGCCTGACCTCCTAATCTTACACAGAGCTTGTAAGAGTGCAGGGGGCATGTCTGAGAGCAGAGATCTCAGAATATGCACGCCCCCACAATGAAGAACTGTAGAAAGGCCAAAGGAATGAGCGAGACCACTCATAAGTGTCCGCATATCCCCAGCAACATTTCCCCACATCTACAACAGCAATAGTAAATACAAATCAAATAAACAAACCTTTTTTTTATTAAGAATCTGATTAAAGCTAACCATAGGTGCACGGGTGTGCCCATCGCTTAGCTACGGTTAATGCAGCTTAAATGGCTGAAGAGGATAACAAGGAAGATATATGCAAATGAAGCAGTATAGTAATAGTGTAGTGGGCAGAACATTCGCCTTACGAGCAGGCATTCCCGGTTAGAGTCCCACTGAAGCACATTCCATTTTCCATGGCAAATCAAATTATGACCAATATTTTAGTTGCATAACCCACTAAATAACATATATTTGTGAACTGGAGTACTGCATTAAAATGCACATGCGAGGTGTCAGTGTCATAATGTTGCAAAGTCCCAAGATAAGCACATGTGCCCCATACAGTATGTACACAGGAATCATGGATACGAATGGAAGGTAAAATGTGTAATGAATGACAACTCCATACAGCTTCCAAATCCTCCACCTCCCCAAGAACCATTAGATATTACTGTCTAAATCAGTGCAATTGTAAGTGGGAGTAAGTACTAGTACGCAAGTGTAAGCACCAATAAGCAGTAGTAAGCATATTTAAGCACTAGTAAGTGAGTTTAAGCCTGTTTGCTTGGGGGGTAAGCAATGTGCACACAGGTTAAGCAAAATTGAAGCTCTGTAAGCATATTTAACTGGAGGTTAGCATTGCTTACCCTCGCACAAACCCGTGCAAACCCGCTTACAACTGCTCAAAAGTGCCTTAATCACTCTGCATCCAACGGCCCTTGTTCTGCCCAGCAATAAAATAAACAGCCTTGAACCCAGGACCCTATACACTATAGTCAAAGTAGTTAACCACCAAGCCATCACAGCAGTACAGAAGAATGAGGTATGACCAAACAAGTCCTCACTATAGTAAAATCAAACTGAACCTGTGAAAGGAATCAGTATACAGTCATATGTTCTATAACCCACTACATAACATAAATATGTGAATTGGAGTACAGCAGTAAGCCCAGATGTGAGGTGTAATTGTAATATAGTGTTGAAGTCCCCAATAAAACACAAGGACACCATACAGTGTACGTACACATGAATCATGGATACCAGGCATATATATAAGATGTAATGAATAAGAAATCAATGCAAAAAAGAAACTATAATACAAAGTCTAATGTAAGCAATGCTAAGCATTAAACAGAACAGCTTAGGAAGTGTAAGCAATCTATAGGCCAGCTAACTCAATGGGCCCAGTGTTATACCCCATTAAACAATGCCAACCTTAGGTAAGCAGGTTTGCCCATAGCCTAGCCTTTTCAAAACCGGCCAATCACAGAAATGTGTGGGAAATTGGCCCTACTTAAACCCAACAGGTGAGAATACATCACATAATTGGTTGTAGCTTCCCCTTGCAGGCACTATGGCAGAAAGGGGAGAAGGTGTGCACTGCCGGGGGCAGCACTGGTGCATCCAGGAGTCCAGAGTCATGGCAGGACTCCTTGTCAAAGACCATGATCAGAGACTGCTACAGGGCCAGTACCAGGGTTCTCAATAAAAGGCTGAAACCTGGGACTGTCTTGCCCGTGATCTCACCAGTGCCACTGGCATATCCCGAACTGGTGAGCAGGTCAGCATCACTATGCCAACCTGAAGCGGTGTAAGGGGGACCTCTTGGAGCAGTGGATCCAAAAGGCTAGAACGGCAAGGGCTGTCCCAGATGTGTGTAAGTATCACTCCACTATGTGTGTAATAATTGCCAGCTCGTGTATATCATGGATAGGTATGGCTACATATTCCTCTTATGTCCTCCACAGCTGCAAGTGAGTGAGCCGTGAACCAGGAGGTCCACGGAAGTCACCTGCAGAGGTTGCGAGGCAGGTCAGTAATACTCTTGCATGTACTGTCATAGGAAATAAATCTAAAAGTATTAGTAAATTAATTACCTGTATAGTACCTGTATTGTTTAAGGCAAGTATTGCATACACTGGAGAATATGGCAGGAAGAGTCTCATATAGTTTGTATTTAAATAAAAGCGTAATAGCCTGACAATAAAAATCTAAATGCTGGACTGCATGTATATACTCTGGTATTATATGGTATTGTAGATTTGCAATCACGTAATAGTACTGTTGTATTAAGCACTGTTACCCACACTGTGCACCATAAATACAATGTATAGGAATGCCTGTATATGACTGGTGTAATCCCCAGAAGCCAATTAGTGCAACTGAGAGACACATAGAAAAACAGTGAAAAGACAGACAACAAAATCTGAATAGCACATCCAACTGAGAAGCGAACTGCTGTATTTTTAGCACACACAGCCATGGTTCGAATCCTGGCAGTGGTAGTAGTCTGCATACAGAATCATACCCCACAACTGTACAGATATGTCCAGAATGCCCAGTAAAATGGCCCATATCTGCTGTCTGTCAACCTGTCCCCTGGAAAATCAGTGGGGTGATCCCAGACGTATAGGCAGCAAACAGGAAATACAACTGATTGACACACATCTATGAAAACAAAGCAGGCACACTAGCAACTCCCCAAAACCTTATGAGAGTAAGAAGCCACTGTGTCCCATTTACACCCCCATGTTGTCACGCTGTGGCCAGAGTGTGTACAGTAACAGAGTGATATATATGTGCATAATAGTAATGTGGAATTTGGTACTGTGTGAGGCAACATTCAGGTAGTGCTAACAAACATTTCTCCCACAGGTCCTTCAGATACCAACACTGTGCCCATAAATACAAGAATGATACCCTGTACTGGTACTGTTTACTTTGGAATTGTATGGCATTGTGACTGATGCAGTTGCTCCGAATAATAAGGTATTACTCATCACTGTCGCCCACACTATCTTACAAAATATAACTGTCTAGGAAATCCTGTATAAGAGTGTTATAATACAAGGTCAGAATGCAAAACCACAGGAAAATTATAAGACAGAAAGCAGATAGGAGATCTACAGCAATATCTATATAGCACACACAACTCTGATGGACAGTGTTTAAGTTGTAGCAGACACAGCCATGGTCTGAATCCTAGGAGTGGAAGTAGGCTGCATACAGAATCATACCCCACAACTCTACAGATAAGACCAGAATGTACAGTATATGGGTCCATATCTGCTGCCTGTCCCCCTGGGAAGTCTGTGGGATGATCCCAGATGTCTAGGCATCAAACAGGGAATACAACTGATTGTCACACATCTATTAGAACAAACCTGTCATTCTAGCAACTCCTGAAACTGTTATGAGAGTAATAAGCCAAGTATGTCCTATCTGCACCCCCATGTCATCAAGCTGTGTCCAGAGTGTGTACAGTAACAGAGTGAGATATATGTGCATAATACTAATGTGTAATCTGGTACTTTGTGTGGCAACATTCAGGTAGTGCTAACAAATATTGCTCCCACAGGTACGTTGGATATGAACACTGTGCCGATAAAAAAATAAAGCTTGATACACTGTACTGGTACTGTTTACTCTGGTATTGTATGGAATTGTGAGTGTTGCAGTTATTCTGAAAAAGAAGGTATCACTGATCACTGTCACCCACACTCTGCTACATAATATAACTGTGTAGGAAACCATGTATAAGAGTGTGGTAAGTCACTAAAGGTTGAAGAGGGCAATAGTCTAGATATGTCCCGGTTCACCTGCATGTAGTCAAGACATGGCCAGAGTCTGTGCAGAAAGAGATGGACAGCTATGTGCACAACATCAACCCAGAATCTGTGAGTATGTGTAGAAACAGTTAGTGTTAACAAACATTTCTTCCACAGGTATACCAGGTAAGAGGTGTATACCACAGGTAAAACCAGTTCATGTATAATGATGACAGCAGCCATATCACTATCCAAACTAAGACTATAGGGTACTGTAGTAATACTTGTAAGGTACAGATAACAGCACTGACTAGGAAAGTAATGTGGACTGCAGGAATATATTAGTTGTTAATTGACATCTTTCTCCCCCATACCATAGCTCCAACAATAAACTACATACCCACCTCAACTGGTATGTAATGACTTCATTGTTCTGATTATGTCCTTTTGGTTGATTATCATAGTTTCATAGTTTCATAGTATAGTACTAGGCTATCTGCCCTGGGGCATTTGTAAGCCTAGCCATAGTGATGTGGCTTTTGCCACCCCATGAAATGGTACAAAAATGTACAGAATAAATTTAGAATACTGTGCCTCTGTCTAGTAGTGACACAGTGAAGGTCCCCTTATATAATAGAATTAGTTTACTGTGCCCCTGTCTAGCAGTGACACAGATGTGATCCCTGGGGTAAACTTACGATCTCACATCCACTCATCAAGATTTCTCTTGAAGAGAGTCAGTGAGGGGTTCTGCCTAATACGAACTGGGATCTTGTTCCAAAGCATGGGAAGCCTCTGGGTTATGAATCTATCCCTCCAGCTTGTCCTATTCATACTTGTGCCGAGGTTTAAGTCTTTAGCTCTTGTGATCCTGATGGATTTGGATTTTTTGAGGTGGAGCATGTCCATCAGATCCTGATTGGACATGGCCTTGTACGTCAGGCAGAGATCACCTCTGAGCAGGCGGTATGCTACTGAATAGAGCTGAAGTTTCTTTAGTCTGGCAGAATAAGACATATTTTGGAGACCCTTGATCCTCTTGGTGAGGTACTTTTGTGGTCTCTCCAGCTGTTGCAAATGCCGGGTGAGGTACATACCAAATGGGGCATTGTACTCAATCATGGGTCTGATGAGGGAGAAATATAGGGGTACAATGACATCCTTGGATCTGGATGTGAATCCCTTCATGATGAGGTGTGCAAGGTAGAATGTTTTTCTAACCACTTTGGCAACGTGGGTGTCAAATGAGAGGTCGCTGTTGACTTGGGTCCCTAGGTCTCTGATTACTTTTTCCATACTCAGTGGGTTGCTGTCTATGTGATAATTTGTGGGTACTTTGTTTTTCCCAAAGGGGATGACTATACATTTTTTGGCATTTAGTTTAAGGCCTTGACTCCGGCACCAGTTGTCCGTTTCTGTAAGGCCTTTTTGTAGGATGTATGTGTCTGCTGGTGTATCGACTATGGCGCCTAGTTTGCAGTCATCTGCGAACTTTGTCAGCCACAGCCCTCCCATGTTTGCTTTAACATCTGAGAAATAAATGCAAAAACAAGAGGGGTCCCAGGACAGATCCCTGTGGAACACCACTTGTGACTGGCTTTGAGTCTGACATTGCTCCAGCAATTTTAACTTTATGGGTTCTGTCCTTTAGCCAGTTTGCAACCCATCTAGTGACATAAGAGTTTACTTTTAAGCTGTTCAACTTATCTATGATGCCTGAGTGGGGTATTGTGTCGAAGGCCTTAGCCAAGTCCAGGTATGCTGTATGGACTGCTTTGCCCTCATCAATGGCTCTAGTGACTGTTTCGAAAAAGTCAACCAGGTTTAAAAGGCAGGATCTGCCCTTTACAAAGCTGAACTGGGTGGGGTCAAGTGTCTGTAGGTCCCCTATGTCTCTGTTTATGAGTTCCATAATGATTCTTTCCATAGCTTTGCAGACCAGGCTGGTTAAGCTTATGGGGCGGTAGTTTCCAGGGTCTGTAGAGGCACCCCCCTTGTGAAGTGGGACCACTGTTGCTGTACGCCAGTGTTCAGGTACATATCCCGAAGTAAGGCTAAGGTTAAATAGCATTTTTATGTGTGGGTTTAGCTCCTCCTGGAGTTCACGTAACACACAACCCGGGATACCGTCAAGTCCCATTGATGCTGTGTTTTTTTTGCTTTGTTTAGGGTGGTTCTCACTTGGACATTTGAGATGACAGGGAGATTACATTCAGCTGGGATAAGTATGTCTTCTTTTGGGGGTGAGGGAGGGGAGAAATTTGCACTGAACCTGTCAGCCAGAATGTTGGCAATATCTGTGGGTTCAGTGTATTTTTTGTTGTTGTGAACCAACTCTGAGCATATCTGAGGGTTTCCGCCCAGGTTTCTAACATAGCTGAAGAAGGCTTTGTGGTTATCTTTAGTGTCCTTAGCGATTTTTCTCTCAAAGTTGGCCTTGGATGTTTTTATGAGAGAACGTAGTTTTCTGCTAATGTTGATCAGAGATGTCTTCCCTTCATGGGATTTTGCTCTGGACGTGCAGTAGCTTCCTTCTTTTGTTATACAATTTGTTTATGGCTGAGGTCCACCAGACAGGACGCTTACCTTTGGTGGAGAGGGACTTGGATTTATTTGGGATTGCATGATCCATGCATTCTTGAAGATGTCCATAGAAAGCATTTGTGAAGGATTCGGCATTGTGGGATGTGGTATCCACTGGCACAGTGGGCTTAAAGGATACCATCTCAGTCTTAAGAAGAGTGAAGTCTGCTTTTGAGAAGTTTTTCACTGTGGTCTTTTGTGCTGGGGGTGGAGGTGGGATATGTATATCCAGGGTGATTAGTTTGTGGTCAGATCTCACTAGTGAGGGGTATACTTCTGGTGTGGAGCATTTTGTCCCCATGTTTGTGATGATCAGGTCTAGTATATTATCTCCCCTAGTGGGAGAGGTGACTAGTTGTTCCAGTGCATTTGAATTTATGAATTCCAGAAACCTTTGGGCTAGGGTATTAGGGCTAGAATAATGTACCCAATCTATGTTTGGGTAGTTGAAGTCTCCCAGTATGATGGTATTTTGTGATACATTCATATCCTCCAATGTCTTCAGGAAGGCTGAGTGTGGTTCTTGAGATTGGGAGGGTGGTCTGTAACATGCTACCAGTTGTATAGCAGTTTTGCCTATGGTTAGTTGCACCTGTATGGTCTCTGATGCTTCATGTGTTGCTACTAACCTGGAGGTGTGGGTGTCCTTGATGAATATGGACACTCCCCCTCCCTTTGTGGTTTGGCCCGGTTTTGGGGCCGAAAGCATGATACGAGGTATAGCCTGGCAGTGCTGGGGTGCTCTCAGGAGCCTTGAACCAGGTTTCAGTTACTGCACAGACGTCGATGTTCTCCATGCTGAGGAGTGCATCAAGTGCCTGCATCTTGAGATTTAGACTTCTGGCATTGAGCAGCATTACCCTTAGTTTTTTTCCATTTTTGTTTTCTAAGGAGGTGGGTTTATCTTTTGAGCCTTGCCTAAAAAAGGCACTATGGGGGTGGCATGAGCCTTAGTCAATATCCGGAAGCCCAGTGGTGACAGGTGTAAGCCATCCCTTGCGAAGCAGCGTGGCTTGTCCAACATGTCATCCCAGGCAGACAGACATTGGATCCCCTTAGAATGACACCAGTACTTGAGTCAATTATTAAAGCTGATCATCTTGTCTTTGTATTGTGGTATCATTCTTGGTGAGGGCAAGATGCTGCTCAGGGTCAGGGTCATACCAGCCTGGGCTACATAATCGGAGAGCTCCTCTATGTCTCTTTTCATGTAGTCCAGGGAGGTACGTCTCAGGTCATTCACACCAGCATGGACAATGACGAAGTCATATTTGTACTTGCTTTGGAGTGACTTGAGTGCGTGTGTTATGTGGCGGATCCTAGCTCCCGATAGACAACTCACAGTCACCCTCTCCTTGTTCAGCCTGGTCAGCGGGACATCAGTGTGTCTGACTATAGAGTCACCTATTACTAGTGTATCAGGCAAGGTGCTTGGCCTTAAGGGCTGTGATTGGTTGACACACTGATTTATTGAAGTATGTGTTCCATGTGTTTTGTTTTGAGGTGGTGGATTTTTGGATGTCTGCTTTGGGAGCCTCTGTTGTTTTGTAAGTTTTTTATTAGAGCCTCAGAGTATGTCTTTGTGTTTTTATGTGTTTGGTTTGCAGTTGTGGTAGGTCTATGTGGGACTGGGATTGTTGTGTGTGTGGTTACCATCTCCTCCTGTCTGGTCCTGCCAGCCCTGAGTTGAGAGAGTTCAGCCTCCAGTTTGGCTATATAGTTGCATCTCTCACATGTATTTGTGTTTGTTGGGAGGAGGAGAGGGTTGTCTGTGTACATGAGACAATTGTAGCATTGTCTCAAGATACCCAGATTTACCAGCTGAACTGGAGAGGACGCCAGTAATCTACCACTCAACATGCTAGAACAGTATAAGGGAGTGCTGTACCTTTAAGGGAAGTGGATATTCACAGGGGTGGTAAGTAGATGTAGTGCTTTACTTAGTACAAGAGTGCTTACTTAGTAGAGAAGTATTGAGAACAAGTGCTAGGCTTATAATATAGTGAGTAGTCTGATTATACTAAGAGTAGAGCTTCCTTAAGGGAAAATTTGAAGAGCAGACCTGGCAGAGCCAGAAGAAGTTTAACCTTGTTTAACCAGCGCTGCACTATGCGCACAACCGCATAAAGCGTTAAGCGGATTTTACACAGTGAACTACAAAAGAGCTAGAAATGGTCCAAAACAACCAATTACTACAGCTTCTTGTGCTGAGGTCACTTCCTACAGGGACAGGTAGGCTGCTCAAGGCTCCCCACTCCCACTGGTGAGCAAAGAAACTTCCTTCTATCCAAGTAAGGTAATGGACAACACAGGAACTACACCACAGCCCAGAATACAGCAATGCCTGCAAACTGGTCTAAACTAGTCGAGGAGAGGCGGGAAAACAAGGATTATTTTTTTGTTTTTTTTGTTTTTTTTATAGAAACACACAGAAAATGCAGAAACAGTGATAAATCAGTTACACAGGCTAGCACACTTTAGTGGGCAGCCTCAACAGTTAAATTAAACAGACAAACAAACAAACTTTCGATCAAATTTGACTAAAATGTAACTTTAAGCGCAGATTTTAAAATAATGCAGCAAACAGTTAAAAACAGTTCAAGCTAGTTCAGAGTAAGCTACAGAAGCTATTCCAAGTGAAAAAAAAGCAAAGATACTTAAATCCAGAAAGTAGTCACTTTTCTGAGTTCCCTGCTGCTAGGACCACTTTGCAGGACCACGAGGAGCTTGTCTGAGCAGTATAGCCAGAAAAAAAATGCCCAGAGGTGGATTTTAAACAGTGAACTACAAAAGAGCTAGAAATGGAGAATCAAACCCTGCACCTTGTGCTTGAAAGGAATACACCTTAACCACTATACCACTATTCCATGCATGTGCTATATTGAAATATTCCAACATTGGTGGCATGGTGCCATCAATGTACCTGCATGCTGTTGTTATTACCACTGTGGTCCCATATATGCATGTGTTCCGTTTGCTATGCAACTGTTCCGTATCTGGTGTCTGGGTTATTGGGAATATCTATGCATGCTGTTATACCTAACCCTGGAATGTGTTGACTATTACTAACCCACATATGATGATAAATTTAAACACTATAGCACGTTTGGGAAGGCCGGTCCCAGCGGACCCACCTGTCCCACCTCAGCTGGCCATGGCACCGGGCACCAGCACATATATACAACATCACATATATCTTCACATATATAGATATATACATATATGCACATGTCTACATATATACAAACACACATGCAAGCATATATGTATGTAAATACATGTCGCCTATATTACTACCACAGTGCTACATGCTATGTGTGAGGAAACAGCTCACATAGCAATACACACAGATATCTACAGCTAGCAGTGTGTGCAACATGGATGGGTATGTCACATGTGAACCCCTTGTTGGGACCACATTGCCCTTGTCTGTGAAGTATGGAATGGGAATATGGGGAAGTATGGCAGGTATAGTTGTGGAGGTGGTCAGGGTTAGTAGATATAGAGGACAGTCTACAGGGGTGATATGTGACACATGTGGTGGGTAAACACCCTGGATGGTGTGTGTGGTCTGTGATGTGGATGCCCCATGGGCCCCAATATGGACACAATGGGAACAAGCCTCCCACCCACTGCTACTCACAACAGCAGTCCAAGTCCTGAAGGTGCCTGGCCTGGAGGCAGTGCAGGAGGAGCATGTCAGCCCTGTGAATGTGTACTGGGTGCCTCAGAGTGATGTAGCACATCCCACATGTGTCTGTGGAACCTGTTATGGAACAGACCCTGGACCTGACCTCAGGGGACATTTCTGTGTGTGCCCCCAGGGGGGAACAACATCCCCTGGATTGGGTCCACCTGACGGTATTGCTGGACCAGTACATGAGGAGGCTCCAGGGTGGGACACACATGTGATGTGGCCAGGTAACATGGGCAGATGTGTTTGGAGAGGTGGTTTGCTGGGCAATAGTACATATACATGCCATTGTGTTAATGTTATAGAACATATGTTGATAGTAATAATCTACACAATCCTGGAACATGTCCAACAGCATGCATAGATATCCCCAATAACACAAAATGTCACATGTGCAGCAAACACAAAGCAGCCATACCACAGACATATATGGAACCATAGTGGCCCTGACAATGGCATGCAGGTGAATAGTCTGTAACAAGCCAGCAATGATAGTGTGCACACAGGGAACATGGCTACAAACACATAGCACAAAGTGTGGTACAATACAATATCTGTCCCACTGGTAGGTAAGCTGTAGCCATACCTAATGAGTTGTGTGTACAGTTTGTTGTTGCTGATATGGTGGGGGGTGTGACAGAGATGTGTATTAAGAACTGTGGTAACCTTGCTGTATGAGCTGTTCAGACTTGTATCCATCTTTATGTCTTTCAGCCAAGATGTCACGTGCACGGCTACCATCCTATTCAGCTGCCGAAAATGAAGTACTGCTCACTTATTTAATCCAGCACTACCCTGTCCTGTTTGGCCATGCTGACCATGAGCAGAAGCAGTGGACCGCCTTGTGGAACAACTTAGTCCACAGGGTCAATGATGTCAGTCTACACAACCACAGTTATGAGCAGGTCCAGCATCATTGTTCTGACCTGCTTCGCAATGCCCATCAGTATGGTGCTGCAGTCCAGGGGGGTCACCTCACCACAGGGGGGGGCCAAGCCATCCATCCCCCCTGACATGTGTGGAGGAGCTCCTGGCCAGCATCATGGCACCTGCTGTCCGGCCAGCCACCAACCGCCAAACACCTTTGTGGAGGTGGGTGCAACCCACACACCAGCCAAGGAGCATGCAGGTAAGGCCACAGGGCACATCAGTAGACCACTGTTGTGTATACATCCGCATCGGCACACGTAGATCGTGCATATCTGACATATCATAGATATATTGTGTTGCTGCATAGTAGTGATTAACAGATGTCCATATGTGGTGGAAGTGTACTGTTGATGTATTGTAATACTGCACCCACCCTGTAGCACTGCCACAGGTGTGGCCACTGACATTGCATCTCTCACCCTCTTATGTAGGTCCCTCCGGGATACCACCAAGGCAGCAGCCTGTAGCTAGTAAGTATGGTTTATGTAGATGCTTGCCAACACACCAGGCATGTAATGGCAATGATATTTTTCATGCACACATCTAACACACCTACCCAGAATGCATATTGTACATGTGCATGTATTGTTGCTGTGAAATGCACTGCATCACATGGGTGACCAGGATGGGGTATTGGAAGGGTATGTCAGACACCTGCATGATAACTAACATTCTGTCATTGTGGAATGTGTCCATAGGAAGTAACATAATGGTGGGAGACATGGCCTACAGTAGGGACATGTTTGGAACAACACCCATATACAGTGCAACACCAGTGTATATACCTGTAGGACAATGGCAACTGCTGCAGAGATACACTGTGGCATAAGGCATTACAGTAGTCCACATTATCAGCTGGGACTAGGCTGTAACGTGTGGTGTTCAGTGTATGGGACACTGCAAAATGACACACATGTGTAGGGCTTACTTGTCATGCATCTGCAAAACAGCCGAATGAGGGAGGGTTGTCAGCATGACACATCAGTGCACTGCAGCAGGGATCCTAAGGATGCTAAGAATGGCTGTATCTGCACATAGTCAGAAGACCTGTGGCAGACGTAACCCTACCCCCACAGCAATAGTGATGGCAGTGTGTGAACACCAAGGGATGTGCACATGGGTAGACCTTGAAATCATGCAGATTAGGGGACATGTGTAGGGCAGACTGAACATACACTGGTAATTGCAGATGGCCCATGCTGGTATACCCCCGCCAGGAGTAGTGACTGCTGTAGTACACACAAGAGGTGCAACAAACCGTCATAGCTCACATATGCCCACATGGAGTGTATGCATTGCGGTCAGCATCTGCACACCTAACACATTCCGTAGACACTGCATGTGAAAGTACAGGACATATGTCACATATCGGGCTCATGTACTGTTAAGATATGCAGTGATGTGGTCCCAATGCAAATCACGGATGGGTGCATCATATCAAGAAAGGTGTGTACACCCCCCATAGCCATGGTATGCTCTGATGATTGTTAGTGTAAGAGTATTGGATTGGTCATACATGGTCCACTGCTGTTGAGAGCTGTAAATCAGGCATTCACAAATGACATCTGTCCACATATCATCCCAGGTATGTGTTGCTGAAAAACATAGGGGCTGTGAGCATTAAAAATGACATAACTGACACAGTACTACACATTCCGCAATGGGTTGTATATTTGTGAGGTGTGGTGCACAGTACATGGCAGGGTGCAGAATAGGTGTGTACATGGGTGCAGTGGTAGCAAGGGGAAGGGCCATCACCTAGTGACACAACACATGCATCACACACATGTATACTGTTACTAGCATGGATTGACTATAGCTGCACTGCATGCTGTTGTGTACCATATGTTCTGCATGTTGACAGATGGGTAATAGAAGTACTGTATGTACTATCATTATGCAACCTCACCTGTATGTGTGTGTGTGTATGTGTGTGTGTGTGTGTGTGTGTGTGTGTGTGTGTGTGTGTGTGTGTGTGTGTGTGTGTGTGTGTTCGTTCTGGCAGTTTTTTTGTCTGTAGTGCCATTCTGGTGAAGTGGAGGGAGGTTGATGCATCTAGGATGCATGTGTGCATGTGGATGTGTGTTTGTGTGGGTGGGTTAACATAGTAGCCCACACATATAGGGGTCATGCTCATGATGTCTGGACATAGGCAGCATTAACACTGAATGACAGCAGTGAGGCCATCTAACACCACTACACACAGGTCAGGTAGGTGTTGTACTCACTTGTCTAGGCATTTAGAGGACTGATATGTTAGTGAGTGGTATCAATGTGTGTATGTTACCAAGTGTGATGCAGGATGGGGAACCATGGAAATATATGTGGGATTGTCTGTAAAGTCACGGACAGGTAGGTATTAAGGTGGTGTGTGCGCGTGTGTGTGTGTGTGTGTGTGTGTGTGTGTGTGTGTGTGTGTGTGTGTGTGTACTGTTAGGCAGTGCTGTATAGGTTTTAAAGTGTGTTTATTGTTTTCCCCCACAGGTGGCGAGGTGGGTCAGGGTTCCTCCTGCATGCAATCTGATGTTGGTGTCCATACTGACACCAAAGATGATGATAGTACTGTTGAAGCACAAGTGGGGTTGTCAGGGGCCAAAATAGCACCATCATTTGACATCTCCCTTTTAACCCCCCCACCCCCACACACAGTTTCAGTGCCTATACATACCCCATCACCAGTGGTCATAGCGGAGGGACAGCTGGTGTTTGGTGACTGTGCACGGGGAAGTGTGGTAACTATGCCTACTGTGTCTGGTTGCAGCAGGCATAGCCGGATGTCCGGCAAGGCACCACATAGGTAGATGTCCCAGGGTGGATGTGGTAGAGTCACTGGACATCATGCCCCTGGCAGAGGCAACATAGCTGGTACCAGCAGGTGCATGTTTCAGGATGTCATGGAGGAGCAGGCACATATAGAATGATACACCAGACAGGGCCTGAGGCTGCAGAGGGCTGCTCTCACGTCTGCAAGTGACAACGCCCGTGAACTGGCAGGTGCCATCCATGTGTTAACTGAATTTATGGATAGATGGTCAAGTGAGATGATGGCGCTCATCGACCGTGGTCTGTGCATGCTTGAATGTGTGGTGGCAACGGCTGTGTGGACATAGGCCAGCAACACCAACAGCTGGCAATCAACGTGGATGTGCTAGGACACCAAAGGGCTCCTGTAGTGGCAGTACCAGCCCCGGCAGTGCAGGGGGGATGCTGTCCACACCACACCACAGCAGGCCACATGCACGTGGTCATGGCCAGTCCCAGGAGGGGACTGGTACCAGCGGACATTTTTCATCAGCAGGTGAGAATAGTACATCGAGGCCTGTACCTGGATGTGCCCATGGAATCCCTGGCAGGCACAGTCCGCATGTCCATGGCCAGAGGCAGTGAACTGCACACCCTGCCAGGTATGGTCTCCAGCTGTCCATAAACACCTGTGTAGGGCAGCCACATGGCAGAACTATGTGCATGCATACCCACACACCATACAAACACACCTAGGGCAACCCCATACCTACACACACCACAGCACCACTCCCAGCTCACCGCAGTACACCCCTCACCCACACACATGGTGTCAAATGTATGGCCCACCCTCGGCCTCTGGCAAACCAACATTAGAACCTGTGCATATGGTGATACCTGTGCCACATCCCTGTTATCCATACCATCCATGCAGGGAGAGGCTAATATGGTTCTGATGCACATGGTGACTGTACTACAGTGTACCACAGTACTGCAGTGTAACATGTTGTAAGGAGTAAAGTGTAATGCATATATGACAGGTAGTGTAGCCATCCAGCAATGATGCATTATAGCTGTTAGTATCACTGGTTGGTTGTGGTCTCTATAATGTTATCCCTTTGTATTGTAGTTGTACATGTGTCAGCACAAGGATGCCCTGTGCATATGATGATACCTGTGCCACATCCCTGTCATCCATACCATCAATGCAGGGACAGGCTAATATGGTTTTGATGCACATGGTGACTGTACTACAGTGTACCACAGTACTGCAATGTAACATTTTGTAAGGAGTAAAGTGTAATGCATATATGGAAGGTAGTGTAGCCATCCAGCAATGATGCATTATAGCTGTTAGTAACACTGGTTGGTTATAGTCTCTATAATATTATCCATTTGTGTTGTAGGTGTACATGTGTCAGCATGAGGATGGTCTGCAATCATGTTCCTCAATGAGGTATGGCACTGTGGTGACACCATGGCTGTGACATAACTGGGGTACAGTTGAACACATGTCATAGGTTACTAAAATGGTTATTGCCTGTGCCACATAGACAGTTGACCCGCTGAGGTGTGTATACCCTGCAACCTGATGTAGACCCATCCACATACATGCTCACTGTTACTTGGCAACACTGGGACTAGACCCCTACCTAGCTATGTAGTGATACTGAATTGTGTGGCTTACATTGTGCACACCACACAGAGTTTAGGGTGAGGTGTGTCCCAGGTTACATGTTACATGCACAACATCCCCAGACATGTACATTATGCTAATGGGGGATGTAATGGGTGTATATGGACAATACGTATTGTGACATACCTTCATATACACATTAACAGACACATAACAGGCAGACACACATCCGAGACACCAGGGCCTATCACTGCTAACTAACTTGACCATGTGTCCAATGTGTTACAAGCAGGCT
>NC_056731.1:299828305-299858305 GCF_019279795.1 Protopterus annectens
ACACAGGATTGGGGGGCACACCTGACACTTGTACACATTTTCTATGACTGTACTGGTATGTCAGGTACTCCATTTCATTCTGTATTCTAACCTATCATGCTGACTAGAGGCATACCAGTGTACTACAGATCTTAGCTTTGATTGACCTACATATTAGTTTCTGACTTCCTACCCTTCAGAACTAACATCACACTGCCTGACCTGCTGTAGTCTGTCTTTGTAGGCCTGGGGAGGGGGTTACCCATAGACATCATTCAAAGGCCATAGCACAGCCTTTGTTTGTGTTTGTCTACACCTGTCCTGCTGTCTGTGACTGTTGTTGGGTATGTGAACCTGCCTGACTGGCATGTGTAAGTCATATGGACACACATGTGGCCCAGCACATTTCCTCCAGTGGGTTCTGTCACCCTGTGTAGTACTGGCTACTATGGTGACACCAGTATTTGTTGCAGATCTCATGGTCCCACTATAGTTGTCTACTATCTGCTGGCATACCATTCAGCCACCCGATTCCCTTGCATGCTCATATCCATACCATAGATACATGTAGCAATGCATTCTACTCCATTCAGCAATTGGTAGGTTGTGGGTGGCCCAGTATTGAGGGTGGTGCTGCAGGGCTGCCTATGTCGGATGCACATAGTACACTCCCCACACATTGTTGAGCACAGGTAGTGTCATTTTTGGCATCCCTTTTACTGTATGTGCGAGTCAGAGAGAGGTGCCATTCCCTGGGTCTCTCCTGTGTCAGTGTATGTGCTATGCATTGCCTCTTTGCCAAGGCCAGGGCATACTGGGCATGTCTCCTTCTGCCTATTGGGGCAGGCACAGGTTGTTCCTCCTCTCAGTCATTCTGTGCCTGTGCAGGCCTTGGCAATGGTGGTGGTGGGGGGGCTGCATGGCCCTGCCCCGTGCTGTTCCTGCTGCAGGATCATATTGTGTAGTATGGCGCATAAGATGGCAATTTGGGTACAAATAGCTGGTGAGTACTGCAAGGCTCCACCGGATGTGTCCAGGCACCGGAACCATGACTTGGGCATCCCAAACACATGTTCTATTATAATTCTGGTCTGTGCATTTGCCTCGTTATGGAGTTCTTGTTTGGGTGTGTGTACATTTCTGATGGGTGTCATCAGCCATGGCTCCAGTGCGTAACCAGCATAGGTGGCCATAAGTGATGTCCCCATTGGCAAATCTCTGGTACAGCTGCATCAGATGCCAGATGTGGGAATCGTGATAGCTTCCAGGGCAGCCAGCACACACATTCATTATTATGCTCTGGGCATCGCACATGACCTGGCAGTTAATGGAGGGGAAGCCCTTGCGGTTGATGTAGACCCTACCCTGCTCACCGGGTAGTGCTTTGATGCATATGTGCGTGCAGTCTATAGTACCCACTACCTCAGGGTATTCTGCTATTTGGTGGAACAGTTGCACATTGCTGGCCAATACCTCACGGGTGTTGGGGAAATATACAATGGCATGTGCTGACATGGCATCCAGGAACTGGTGGAGTACCCTGGATGCTGATGCCTGTTAGATCCCCATCATATCCCCAGTTGGCCTTTGGAAGGTACCTGTAGCTAGTATTTTTAGGCCTACACATACCTTGGTATCCACTGGGATGGGTTCCCCTCTGTTAGGTCTGTGTGTCAGGCGTGGCCGGCACAGCTCAACAATTTGCTGTAAGAGGTCCCTGTCCACCCTATAGCGCTCCACTATCTCCAGCACATGTAGCCCCTGGTAGGTTACCCTGGGTCTATACACTCTTCTCCGTCTCCTCACTGTGGGTTGGTCGACAGCATTCACATCCTCACCACCCTCAGCCTCTTCCACATGATGTTGTATGATAGCTATTGCAGCCTCTGTCATTTTGTTGTTTTGTTTGTTAAAACTTCCTCGCTTGTATACACTGGTGGTGTAGAGTATGGGAAAAAACAGAGGGAAAGGTGTTTGCATAGTTTATAGTTGTGTTCTGGGCTGGGCTGGTCTGCTGCCTGTGTAATTGGCTGATTCTGATACATTTCACCTGCCAGCTATGCTAGTTCTCCTAGATTACCTTCCTACTGCTGTTTTCCCTTCCCATTGCCTTCATGTTTAAGCCCAGGGGCACGTCGTGCAAACACAGTGCTCAAATGTGCACAGAGTTGCTATTTTCTGGTTTACTTTTTTTTTCTTTAAAACCCGGTGCGTGGCATGCACACCCACTTAGGCAATGTAAGGAGTGCTAGGCAGCCTCAGACACACACCCTTGCCTAGCTGGGCTAAGCTAGGAGCAAACCTGAGACACAGGGCTCCAATCCGCTTACAGTATGCCTGATAACCCCCCCCCCCCATTGATGTCAGCTAACTCCTAGGCTTGCACCAAGCTATTCCTGCTCTTACACTGTTGGGAGCTGACTAGCATGCAGGGGAAATCTGGGATTCAGTATCATTCCCCTCATTTGCATAGGATTGCCTGCTAATGCATAGTTACATGTCCCAAGCTGATCCTCTCCCCTTAGCAACCACTATTCACTGGCCATGTTGTCTTCTGCCTGCCATTGGGTATAATGACAGAATAGTGATTTTAGTTACCATGCTTATTGTACGTATATTTTCTTATTTTCCCTGTTTGCGCACCACTGTCCTATGCTTAAACAGCCGAGATCAGCTAAAAAAATATAAAAGTTGATTTTTTTTTCAAGTGTTTTTCATGCCAATGGCCTTATACTTGGCCATTGGCATGCTTGCTACATGACATCCACCCTTTATTTGGAGCTGTCATGGCTCCGTTTTGTAATTTGCAGAAATATACTCCGTTACTGGCGGAGTACATTTTTGCAGATTACACTAGTCCTGCACGGCCGGTTTCCAGCTTCCTGGATCACAACTTTACCTTATTTGCATGAATTCCTCCTGCAAATGGGGTAATTTGCATGCGGGCGCTGAGTCCGTGCAGGACTAGTGCAAGAGCGCTCGTGCACACTCCTGCAGGTTATTCCTGAATCACACGGCAGATATATTGCCTGCTGGGGCTCCTGCACTAATCCTGCATGCTGTGCAAGGCTTGCAGAATCTGGGGGATAGATTTGTATATTGTATAATGAATCTGAATGCAAAATAAGGTGATTACAAATATAGTAGAACAGTTAAAAATTTATTAGGTTCACTCACTGAAGGGACTTTAAATAATATTTGAGTAGTTTAATCAGATCATAACATCTTGGATGAGAAGCTAATAAGAGGGTGGTTTAATTGGCTAATTGCTAATTAAACTACAAATTGTTATTATTTTAAAGATTCTAGTACAGATCTTAATTTGTATATATTTATTGTTAATAAGTCTTTAGATTTATGATTATTATCTAAGTCAGTGGCAGTTTAAGTGCTAAATAACAGATAGCTAAATTTATGCTTTTTACTCATAACAAAATTGTTATTAGGGTTAGAAGAATTATATATGCATGTTTATAATGTGTATGGGAGATGTTTTACCAAAACACTGAGATGCATTCTAACTTATGGACCTAAAAAATATATCCTGAAATGTTAATGGGTTAAACAGCAGTCAAAAAGGAAGTAATTTTATTAAATATATAAACATAAATAAACTGTAGGCTTTTTTGCAAGAAACACATATGCATTCAAATGATCAGGAAAAAATCAATCCAGCTCAATATGAAGCACTAATACACTGTACTTATAAGAGTAAAATAGAAGAATAACTATTCTATGGAATAAGACTATAGTAATGCCAAAGAAGTATATAAATATAATGACAAGGAGTAGATATTTGCAATGGGAGTTGCAGAACATTGTAATAAAATGTTGACACTAGCACATATTTATTAGATTCCAGTATGGGGACCAAGCAGGCTAGTAAACATCTGGATACTCTGTTGAATAATATGAAAAGCAGTATTGGAATGGGATTTTAAGACTCTTTTTTGTAAAGAAGAAACTACCGAGCTAAAAGAACCCAGATAATTATAACAGCCCAAAACTATCAGAAACTGAACTAATCTATTATATTTTAAAGCTGCATTTCAATTAAAGAATAAATACTCAAGTTTTATTTATATTATTCATACACCTTTGAAACCCAGTGAAGGGCTGACAAATTATTTATCTTAAATGAATAATATCTAAAACAGAAAGCTTTAAGAATTTTCCATGTCCATTTCAGACCATAATTCATGCAGTCCTAAAGGCAACAGTTTGGAATGATAAATAGGATACCATCAAATGGATTCAGTCTCTCTCAATATTCATTATCATTTAGCGCTTTTGACCCACCAATCAAAGGACTTCAGCAGAATTAGTGTTCTCTTTTAAAATGGTTATTCTATCACCTTCAGTTTTTAAGTTTATGATAAATAGAATACCAGCTTTTATAAAAAAAATAGAGGAATTTCAAAATTAGTTGAGTAAAGAAATAGATGTGTTTCTCATAATAAATAATATTAACAAGTATTGATAAAACTTTGATATGGGATTCCTTGACAATATATTTGTATGAAAATGGAGTACAAATAAAATAAAATAAAATATTGGGGCAATGAGCTCCTTGAAAATTCACAAGAAATTGCAACAAGCAAAATCTATGATCCATAAGGAGCATAAAAACTACCTGGCATGAGACTTCCAAGATGTGTGCATACTGATCAGCAGATCAATGAGAGCTCCCCCAGTATGAAAACAGACATTTTGGAAAGCAGACAGCAAATCCCACTTATCTGGGTAAAATTCAGTTATTGGTTAGTCACTATACTTTCTGGATGTCAGCAACCAAGAAATCTGGAGAAAGAAAGAGACAATCAACTAGATGAGAAAAAAAATTGCGAGAAGAGCCTGCAGCTGTTCACCAAAAAGCCAAACAGGTTTTAGCCTCAGTACTGGAGATGGCTTCAATTAGGAAAAAAATAAACCATATGCATCTAGATGTATTTAAAATAAGTGAGATTCCGGAGAAATGCATACAAATGACAAACAAATGGAAATAATATAAGAAGCAGCAAGTAGCTAGTCAGATGAACTGAGAAAACTACAGAAATCAGATGTTGAAATGAAGACTAAGAGGGTTATAACCTTTAGAAGCTTAATTTCCTAAGGTTTGATGGTGAAGGAAAGCTACTCTATGTTATTTGTTTTAAAAAGATAGAATAAGAGTAATGTTTGCAGCTGGGAGTTTGTCAGTATGGCTTGTGATGTAAAATGATTGCAACTAGGATGTGTTGGTGTGGTTCATTTTCATTTATTTAAATGTACGATTGCTTATGTCATAAGTGATGGGTTAATAAAGATGTTTCTTGTTTTTAAAAAAAGGGCAGAAATTGAATAATTTATGTTATGTTGCTTAGGTCATATGATACAGAGCAATATATGTGAAGTATAACATTTATTCTACTTATTTATTTGACATTTGTTGACCGGGTTAGTCTGGCTGGGCAGGTGCCCACTTTAAGCAGAGACCCAAGGAGAAAAGCTCCAAGAAAGGTAAATAATATACAGTGAATCAAAAAGTAGTTACAAATATAGTAAAACAGCATTCACATATAAACTCAACACATACAATGTTACAATAAGAAAAAATAGATCCTATATGATAGTAGGCAGAATGTAGTTAAATCTTATACATTGATTAGAATACATTTCTTTACTAACAGAAGGCATAATACTACAGATGTAAGGCATCCTTGTATAAAAGGTGAGCAGTTATAGTGATAGGACACAGTAGATTGTAGTAGGCATAGCAAGTGCCCTCTTATAAATAGTCACTGTACAGTTTATAAAGGAAGATTTAGTGATAATTAGTAAAGCACTTACAAGATTGAGGAGGTTGTTGTATAGGCAATCCTGTGGGGCAAGTTTAGGATGAGAGAATGAGTGACTGTAGACATATGGGGGAGAGAAATGAATGGGGGGGGGGTTGATACAAGAAGGAAGGAACATAGGTTAATTACATTGGGTTAATGCAAGAGCAAGTCCAAGAGTGAAGTAGATAGTTTTTTAGTGTTTTTATGATGCAGTTTGTGTTAGAAAATAGTCTTATATGTTTGGGGAGTTTATTCCAAGCATTTGCAACAGAGTGGTTATATAGGAGTTTGCCAATGTTTTTGTTGGGTTTGTAAATTTGAAGAAGATGTTGGTCTGAGCTGCAGAATGTCCAGCTAGGAATATAGGGAGTAATAAGGCTAGGGAGAGAACTGGACAGTAGTGGGTTTGTTAAGTATGAAGTGGGTGAGGTGAAGTTGAGGCAAAAGGAGTTGATGGTGAAATTCAAACCACTGAAGGTTTTTTAGAGAAAGGCAGTGTTGTGAGCAGTATGGTAGATTGGTAGCAAATCTGGAGATCTTATTATATGGAAGTTTGAACTTAGTCAAGAGATTAGTTTGAAGGTTAGTGACGATTGAGGCACAATATAGAAGGGTGGGTAGAAGGTATGCTTGTGCCAGAGAGAGTTTGGATTGTTTTGTCAGAAAGCTTTTTATTTCTGTACAATAGGATGAGTTTTTGGGTGTCTTTTTAATGCAGTTTTGAATATGTAGATTGAATTTAAGTTGACCATCAATTATAACTCTTCATAACTTAGTGTAGTGTTCAGCTTTAATAGTTGTGTTGTTAAGAGAGGAGACAGTGAAGGTGGATTTAAGGTGATGGAGGTATTTAGGGAGGAAGAGCAGGCATTTAGTTTTGTTGGGGTTAAGAAGAAGTTGATTAGAAGTTAGCCATCTTTCAATGGAGTGGAGAGATTCTTGGGAAAGAGTAAGAAGATGTGATAGATTGCCAGAAGTGGAAATTATTGTAGAGTCATCAGTGTATTGTATTAGGGAGGAGAGAGGACAGACTTCATAGAGGTTGTTAGTGAAGATGTTGAATAGAAGGAGTCTAAGGATGAAGCCGCTGGAAGGAAAGGGGAGCATGCAGAGAGCCATTTCACAGACTGAAATCTATTAGTAAGGTAGCTAGAGATCCAGAAGAGAGTAGAGTTGCAGTGATTAAGGTTAGATAGTTTGGATAGGAATAGGTTGTGAGAAACAGTGTCAAAGGCTTTAGAAATGTCAAGGAATAAACATGAGACTAATCTGTTGTTGTCCTGAGATGAAGTGATACTGTGTGTAAAAGATATTAGTGCTGTAGCTGTACTGTGATTAGGGTGAAAGCCATGTTGGGTAGGAGTGAGGAGATTTTCTTGTATTAGATGAGCAAGGAGCTGTTTATGAATACATTTTTCAAGAATCTTTGAAAGGGGAGACAAGATAGCAATAGGTCTGTAATTAGAGGAATCTGTGGAGTTGCCTGGTTTATGTAGAGGAATAACATAGGATTTCTTCCAGATTTCAGGGACTATGTTTTCTTGGATTGATCTGTTGATAAGTATGGAAATGGGATATGCAATAATATTTGCTGCATGTTTAAGGAAAAGAGGAGGTAAATTACTGGCTGAAGGGGAACATGGTTTGAGTTTACTGAGTAGAGATCTGATATAGGTAGTGGGGATAGGTTTAAACATAAAGAAGGTAGAGTCAGTGGATGAGGAGAAGAAATACAGGAGTGAGGTATTTGTGTCATTTTTAGTTAATATCTGGATTGAGTCGACAAAGAAGGTGTTAAGAAGTGTGGCAGTTTGTAAGGCAGTGCAGTTTGGGGAGGGATTTGGTGCAGAGGGGTTACCAGGGTGTAGCAGCTTGTGGACAGTATTACAGAATTTCTTAGGGTTAGAGTGGGCGTTTATTTGTGCCTTTTGGTAAAAAAAATGTTGTCGAGCTTGACTTGTTTTTTGTGAGATTGTATAGTTCTCTGTAGTGCTAAAAACTGTAAGGGGATTTGTGTTTACTCCAGTTATTTCAGGCACTATTTCTCTGTTTCATGAAGGAGTGAGTGTCTTGAGTTATCCAAGGTGCAAAGTTTGATTTCATTCTAATTTTTCTGATGGGAGCTAGGGAGTTTAGTGTGTTAAGAAAGATGCTATTGAATTGTATGACAGCATCTTCAAGAGGGAAATTGTGAAGGAAGGTTGGGCAGTATAAGATTAAAGGTATCAATGCTGAAATTAGTTTGTGACAGTCTTTGCAGAGGTGGGATTTGGCCCCTTGGATGGAGTATCAATAGACAGAGGTAGGGAGGTGATCACTTAGGGAGTCAGGTAGAGTGGAGGAATTATAGTAGAGGTTAGGGTGAGAGGTGAGGATCCAGTCAAGTGTAGTGCTAGTATTAAAGTGTAAATTTAGATGGGTAGGGGTAGTGATAAGCTGGGAGAACCCAAAAAGGTTAATGTTGGAATTTGGGAAATCAGAAGACAGAGAATTCCAGTCAATGGTAACATCTCCCAGTATTATGGTTTCATAGGAGATTGCATTAGAGATCCAAGAGAGAAAATGTTCAAGGATAGGAAAGTTGATCCCTGGAAGTATATAGATAGATGCTATGGTTGTCTTTTTGTGATTGTTCAATTTGGAGTTTAATGTGAGGACTTCGGCTGGGTAAAAGTTGGGTGGAGAGAAAGATAGAGGATAGAGGGTGAGGTGGTCTCAGTACAGTAGTGCTACACCTCCACCTTTTTTCATGGGTCTATCCTGGTGAAAGATATTATAGCCAGGGGGTAAGAGTTTGTTATCAGATAAGTGAGGTTTTGGCCATGTTTCAGAGATAGTGAGAATGTCAGGGGAGTGGAGAGATATCTAGGCATGTAGTTTGGTCATTTTGTTTAGTATACTCTGAATGCTGAGAGAGAATATAGTAAGGTTTTTGGTAAAAGAAGAGGTAGAAGTCAGAGAGGTGGGGTTTGGAAGGGAGGGTGGTTCTGGGTTGGGTAGGGAAAAAGGGGTTAGTGACTGGCCCTGGATTAGGGTGTACATCTCCGTGATAGTAGGAGATTTAGAATAGGAAGTTTTGGACATGAGTGGAATAGGTTAAAATATAGATATTTTGAATTTATTTTGGGTGGGAGAGGGTTTTGAGGGAATAGTTTTATTTTGAATACGTGAGTTCCTTTACGACAAAAGAAAATGCTAGGGTACTAGGGAATGAGTAAGCTGTTGAGAGATAAGTTTGATGGTAGGAAAGTGTAGGGGTAGGGATGATGTAACGTAGAGTGTGATGATAGAAGGTAGAGCTAGACAGAAGGAGAAGGAGAGTTGCAGAGAGGAGGAGGAGATGTATCATGATGTAAAGTAATGTGAGGGCAGGCAGATATCAGTTATCAGAGGTTTATGAGGAGACTGGTAAAAGGTTAACAGGAATGACAAGATAAGGTAGTTATTAAGTAGATGGAGGGAAAGTGGGTGGGGCTGAGATGTGGGCAGAGTCTAGTATATAAGAGGAAGAGAGACTAGATAGAAGAGTTTAGGAGGAAATAGGATGTGTCAGGATGGAATGGTAAGGATGGATAGAGTATAAATCTAGTGTAAGCGGAGGTGGGTCAGAATGGAGATAGGGTAGGGGAGCGGAGTGAGCCCGAGTGTAGCGAGGGCAAACGGAGTGGGCTGGACCAACTAACAGTAGCTGGCAAGAGAAAAAACATCAGTCAGCAGAGCTGCAGGTTGTGTATCAAATTGAAAAGTTAATGAATAGAAGAGTTAGCTAAGGACAGCAGAGCAAAGGAAAAAGAAAAAAAAGTAGTTCAAGAGGTTAGGAGGCAACCAACAGGCTAGGAGTGGGAGAGTAAGTAAAGCAGAAAATGTAGGGTAAAATACACATAGAGAGAGGGAGTACTAAACAGAAGGAGTGAATGCTAAGTACTGACCCAGTGATGTGCAGGCAGCATATTCACTAATACAGATAGTAGTGAATTGTCTGAGGACTGACAGACAAATAAATTATATTGATATGTACACTTACTTGGGGGCCCATTTTTCACCATTGTATGGACTTCTGTCGCAGGGCTGTGTGACTTTTGTTCAGCTTTGTGGTTCAAACCAGGGTTAATAACCTAGGAAGTAAAGGAGCAAAAATAGGGAGGCGAGTTAGGCTTCCATCGGAGGTCGACTACAAAGTGAGAGGAGATACTCAAAGGATAGGAAGAAAAAAAGGGAGGGGGGTGAAGCTGTGAGTATAGACAAAGATAGTTCTATGGTACAGAGTAAATAAGCCAGATTATAATTAGAAAGGACAAAAATTCAAAGGGTTAGTCTAAGAGAAAAAAGAAAAACAATAGCAAGTAATATAGAAAGAAAGAGGAGAGAGGGTGTTAGTCAAATATTTAATAAAAAACAGTAGTGAACACCGTCACGGTACAGTACATTCAGCAGCAGTTTGAGAAACACAAGAAAAGCAAAAGCAATGCTTTGATAAAACCATTCATTGGATACTACAGGTGCTAAAGAGCAGAGCTTTAAAATTGTAACGGTAGATAAATTAGGATAATACTGAAATGACACAGCAGTTATGTGTGAAGCAAGTCAAACAGCAAATAAGTATAAACGGTAACACTTGTATCTCAATGCAAAAATACTTACCAGCACCATAGCTAAGTGCACGACACGTCTCACATTTCTTAATGTTAATTTAATACAATTTGATTGCTTTTGTATAAATGTAAATGTGCCCGTGTCACAAGTGATAATTCAATAAAGGTGTTTTAAAAAAAAGAGAATACAAGCAGAGGCATTCCAGGTGGTACCATCCACCTCAACATAAATCCTAACAATGAAATATCTATTCAATTAATGATAAACAAGGCACTTTTGCTTAAGGCTATGAATCAATTAATTGAGAGTATGAAAGCTGATTTATACATTTGAGAGGGACACTGAAATGGAACAAGACAGAATGGTGTAGGTGCAAAATGAACTTGCATTGTCAGCACGATTAAACCTAACTTTGGAATGGCTGAAGTGATGGGTGCAGCTGTTTATCTGTGGCATTTGCCAGTATTTAGATGGGTAACTTTCCTTTTCGGAAAATAACAACAAGGGTATATTTGTGGTAATAAGAGATTATTGGCAGAAAAGGGGGATTATATTGGCATATATTTATATTCCACCTAAAACTATTACTAAGGAGTTTAAGAGAAATATGATAGAGATAATCAGCTTCCAGCAGGGAATATTATTCAAGGATGGGGAATGAAACTTCATATACATTAGTGCATGTGTATCAGGAGGTATAGAAGGGAAAAAATAACAAAAGGAGGTGGATTTCTGAAGAAATATATGAGAATGTTTGTAATGGAGCAAGTAAAATTACTAGCAGGAACCCTGAAATAATTTACATATTATTCTCCAAGGTACAATAACTAGCCTAGACTGGAGAGAAACCGTATTTCACGAGAACATTGGCATTTGATTAACCATTTTGAAACACATCCAGCAACTATTTCAGACCATGAACCAATAAAGACTAAGATAAAAATGCTGGGTAGTCAAGTAAAAATGAGACCAAGATGCTCCCCTATTTACCTAGTAAAAAAGGATGATTTTAAGGAAATGGTAGTAAAAATGATTCACGGTTTGCCAAAGAATGTACACATTTCTTTAGAAGGGCTGAGAAATGCAATAAAATGGAAATTAATTTAAAAAATATGGTAAAAATAATAGAAAGAGTACGGGAAAGAAGTAATAATTTAGAGGGATTATCAAAGGTTAACATGTAGCAGATGAAGGGGTATCTACTGTAAAAAAGAAGAGCATTTGTTGAGAGCTAAAGGAAAAGTAAGGGGTATTTGGATAATATGCATGAGTTTTAAAGGTTGCTGTTAAGCAAGTGTTTTTGATAACAACCACTAGGCATGAAACGATTAGCGCAACAACTTAGGCAACAGAAAATAGAAAGGGGTACTGCCAAGCTTAGGGAGCTTATGGCTAGAAAAATAACCAGATACCGTGTACAGGTATTAGAGGTATTTAAGATATTACCTGAAAATCTGTATGGAGCAGAGGAATGGGGGAAACAAGAAACTACACAAATGGAAGCATTTATCAAATACTTAAATGGTTTACTATCAAAAGCACGAAAATCCTTTATGCGAATGGTGATTTCCACGACAAATAATGTTGACTCATACATATTAAATAGGTTGTATGGTCGACGCAACAAAGTCGACAAATTCTGCCGACCATAGTTTGTAAATCCCCCTTGTAAATCCCCCATTCACATCAATGCTGTGAATCCCTGCCCTGTGTACGTCCTTCTAAATGGACGTACACATAAACATCGACATTCCAACTGTCACTCCTACCATGGTCGAGGAGGTGGCTGTCGTACATGTCAACGTCGACCTTTTCACTGTAAACCTACGTAAATATGCCAAGGTTAGAGGAAGATGAGGCTCGCAAATGAATATCTAAGATAGGAGGAGATGAAATAAAAATGGAGATGCATAATCAATCAACACGGACGTCTAAAGGAACAGATGGTATTCCTATGGAAATTTGGAAGTTAGGAGGGAAAATTGATAAAGATCTGGAAGGTTTAGTTTAGCAACATTTTAAATGGAGGTACAGTACTAACATCTTGGAAGAAAGCTGTGGTGGCTGTACTACACAAAAGAGTTCAAATGCCCTTTAACTCCAACTTCGTATAGACTCCATATAGACCAGTTTCAATTTTGACCCATGATTTTAAAGCATTTATGTCTATACTAGCTAAGAAAATGGCTGAGGTGTCGCCAAAACTGATAGAAATGGACCAATGTGATTTTGTGGAAGAGAAGCAAACATTTGATATTAACAGAACAATGATGAGCCAAAGGGAAGCAGTGTGCAACAAGAACCCATTATTGATGGTAGGTCTTGATGCAGAGAAGGCATTCAATAGTGTTAGCTGGGATTTTATGATTAGGGCAATGGCAGCATTTGTATTTCTTGATACAATGATGGGGTTAATTAGGAAGATATATGAAGGGTCAGAGGCAAGAATGAAGGTGGAAGGGTTCCTCTCTGACAAGCTGGGTTTGAACAAAAGAACCAGGCAGGGGTGTCTCCTTTCTCCTTTATTTGCCCTATACATAGAGCCATTATCAAAGAAAATAAGAGAGTCACAAAGTCAAGATTATAACTCATATGGTACTCAAGAAAAATTAGCCTTATTTGCAAATAATATTAGTGCTTGATAAACCCAGAAAATGATATTTCAGCATTATGGAACATTTTGAGACAGTTTCAAGTTTTTTTCGGGGGGGGGGGGGTATAAAATAAATAAAGAGAAAATAAAGGCTATAGCAGTCAACTAAGTTCCCACATATGAACTGGTTCAGCAATACCCATGTTTACGGATACATTATAAACTGAAGTATTTAGGTGGTCGTGGTCTTCTTTCGGCTTTTCCCGGTTAGTGGTCGCCACAGCGGAACTCCGGTCCGCTAATGATTGGCAGTAGATTTTTATGTGCTGGCTTGCCAGGCCTAATGCACAACCTTCAATGAAGGAACGCTCATTCATGCATGTCGACACACAGAAGACGCTCTAACTGAGAATCGAACGTGCAACGTCTAACTGTGAGGCGACAACGCTATCACAGCACCACCACCGCAAACTGAAGTATTTAGCTATTTATATTAAAAAGGATTATATCTGTCAGCGAAGGTTATATGGGAAGAGACTAAACAAAACTAAGAAAATGAAGATGTTATAAGCTCTTGACTATGGATATGGATAGTAAGGTACAAGTAGTAAAAATATTTTTAATTACTATAATATTCTATAAAGGTCAGGCATATTTTTATCAACCAGAGGAGAAGCTGTGGACCATAATTAATTAAGAGTTGGATGAATTTATCTGGAAAAGAAAGAAGGCAAGAGTTAAGTGAGATTAAGTTGTTTGTGTGTGTGTGTGTGGGGGGGGGTGCCAAAAAAATACTAAATTTATTTTGCACAGCGATATTAATTTGTGTATAATGGGTGGCTTTTAAAAAGTTACAAACAAGCAATTATTTTTTTATCTTTCATTGTCAAAGCTATTTATTTACATGTTTAGGAAGGAAGCCATAGTCCTAGTAGCATAAATATAGAGAGTGTTCTAGAATAAATGTTTTATATATTTTTCATCATTTATCTCTTAGAAATAAGGAAAAGATCACCATAAAGATAATTAATGACTTGGACTGGATAGAGATGTTCTGAAAACTATACTAACAGTAAGTTTGCATATCATATCATGTTACTTGGGAGAGATGAGTAGCTATATAAACTCTAAAAAGGACAAAATAAATGTGCCTTAATTACAGAAAAATGAAAACTGAATGTAACTACAAACTTACCTACTATATATATATATATATATATATATATATTATACGTGGACATGCATGGCACCCTCTGTTTTTGGCATATGACTGAGGTATGTTTATACATGTATATATAGCTATAGATATAGATACACACACACACACACACACACACAAACCTCTCAGCTATCTAGATTTTTACCTCATATTTTTGGTGTGTGTGTGTCTCATAAAATTGTGGTTTTCTGGCAAATCACCAGAAATCACGGAGGACTGAAGTCAGAAAATAATGGCACACATTTGAGTTTCAGGCTTCATATCCTTCAGAAAATTCATGCTAATGTAAAACCTTTTATTCTATCAACTTTCTAAGTTTGTAACAGCAATATTTAAAAAAAAGTGTCCCTGTTTTTGGGCCTTTGTCCTCCCTTTGTTTGTGTCTTTGTCCAGATTCCTTGCTCTAAGAGGCTGGCAGGTATATCTACATCATATTACTGTTTTATTTACCAAGGCTTCTGATGCACTTGTCTTTGACTGATTGCCCCACATGAATAATTCAGCACTTCTGAGTATATAAAAGTCTTTGGCATAATGCTCTAAGAGGAATAGGTAGGGTCCACTGAGTCACATAAACTGGATAGGAGGTTTTAAATTGACTGACTTGATGAAATTCAGGCACTGGTAATATTTTACAGTCCTTAGTGTATTTAGTTAGACCCATATTTTAGGCAGCACAGCTGTTGAAAAGAATACAATACGCTCTTGAACAGTACAGCATTCAATACATATCAGTCAGGAGCTCTGCTGATGGTGTTAATCTACCTAGATTATGAGCTGCTGTTAGCAATGCATTGCAATCTTCCTGTTAGTAAGTGTAGGATCCATGAAGTAACTATCAACTTCAAATGTTGACAGGCACTCTTATGTGCCAGAGTGTGGCGTAGCAGAGTAACACCATGGGCTTTGGACAGATCTGGAGTAGTGACAGGTGAATTGCTAACATTTTCAAACTATTCTGATGAAGCAGTTAAAAAGAAAAGTGTCATCCTAAGTAGGATTTTAGGTAATTCATTCAGGTGTAAAATAACTGTTTTTTTTTTGTTTGATTTTTAACTATGATAACATTTACATGTTTACAGACCTGAAAACCATAACGGCTATAGGGGCTAGAGTAGTCACAGTAAGGAACATCTAATTTTTTAAAGAAAAAGGCAGGCAATCAGGACATGCTAAACTAGTGCACTTGATTTTAAATTTTTTATACTTTACAGATTTATTCAGGAGTTCTTTTTTAGTGCTCAGTGGCATTCATATCAATTCAGATAATGGAAAAAGTGAGTATTACTTGTTAAAGTGCATTGCTGTGCTTCTCATGCATCTCCGTTTTATAGTTAATTTAATTTCTGGTTGTACTCCTAATGTTAAAGCTTGTTAAACTGCAGGTGGGATGTTGGCATGTTGTTGCTTTACCTTCACTGTCTTCTCATTTTTTTTATGCCAATACTTACAAAATAAATAACTTACATACACCAGTAACAGAAAACTAATCACACAAACTGACATAGTTCTTTAGAAGCTATTTGCGTTATGGTTTCATTAAGAAATCAGCATATATGTTCATTTTCAATGTAGAATGTTAAACCTCTGAAACATAGCTGGCAACTTGTCCTACTAGAATATAAGGCTTTCTTACATGGAAATAGAACAGATTATACACCTGTCTAGATGCTGAAGCATTGTGGGCTCCATATTTCATGATGTCATGGCTGGAGTTTTTCAACTTCTAAAAATATTTTCAAAGAAACAGACTTATCAATAACATTATGTTTAAATATCATGCTTTTTGCATCAAAAATGGTATAATGTGGTACTGTATATGGTATAGAACTTACACATACAGTAACTCTAAGGGTTTATTATTTATATTTGCAATAGGAATGGGAGCAACACACTTTAAGATTTTTTAAATATCTCCAAATATCATTTATATTTTCATTAAGCATAACTGTACTGTTAAGAATAGAGCAGTAGCTGTTGCTTGATGTGCAATCACATAGATTTATTGTTGGAAGTGATGGTACCAACCGAACGCAAGATCCAGGTTGCATTTTTCATATCTATTTATATAACATTTTTTCATAGCACTAAAATGCCTTCTTTTAGTATCGTAAAGTTGGTCAGTTCCACTTGCTATGTATAATTAGTACAATAGAAAACTATTCAATCCTAGGAGGAACATAAGTATTTATGATATAATCACTAAACACACTTATTAGACCTTGGCTTGAAGGAAAAGACCAAACCGATGATTTTGAGTGCTTTGTTTTATATTTTGTTGAAGAGTGACCAGCCTCATTTAACGACCGTTCTTTTCTGAAACCTGGAAACAAAATCACATCTGACAGAAAGTAAGTAAGGTTATGATCAAAAGAGCTGAAATCAAGCAGCTTTGAACTCCTTTTAAGCAATTATTTGTAAAGATTTTAAATTAAGCATAGTGCACTGTTGTCAGTTTGTTATCACAAGCAGACCTTTTCTAGCAGTAGTAGAATTCAATACAACCCTTGAGTATTTACCAATACACGAGCAAGGATACGGTTAACTATCAGCTGATGACCATCATTAGAAACAGGTTTACAGGGAATGTCCATATAAAAATGCATTATTTACAATAAGAAGAGTTCAGATTTAATTTTTGTTAGCCGACATCACCCAAAACTCTGCTCGACTGAGATGTGTATAGATGATACATCAAGTAAGAACTGCATACCGTATGTTGGTTTCAGTTAAATATAGGATTGTGTAACAGCCACCATTTGTAAGGGGATGGTTTGCCAGCTGACTATATGCACTATGATTCTTTAGCTTGGTCAGAAGCTGGAGAGTGGAAAAAAGATAGAGAGTGAGAAAGAGAGACATAGAGAGAGAGTGAAATAGAGAGAGAAAGAGAAGCAGGTATATCATGAGACGGGAGGGTGCCAAAAGTAGCCTGGGAAAATTTTGCTCACTAAGCAAAGCATGCATAGCAAACTAAGACATAAAGGTTAACAAAGACTGAATACTCCAAGCAGCTCTAATGCTATGCTAAGTGCATAACTTTTATTTCTGTATAAACAACATATTTTTTATTGTTTTATATGCTATGGCAAAATGTATAAAATTATTTTATATTAAAATTCAAGAAGTAGCTTCTCTTTTGTATTTAAGTGTAGACGTGCAGTGTAAGGAATTTTATAGATCATTATGCTGTTTACATTCCCTGAAAATGTAATGAAATACCATAAAAATGTTCTGGAGATACTTGCATTTATATACAAACAGCAAAATACCTTCTGCTATTTTTCAGGATATTCCTCTTGATAGTTATCAATAATAAAAGGATTAATCTATAATTTTGTTCTGCTGAGAAACTTACTTCAGAACCTTTTCTTTCCCTTTCCAGAAAACCCATTCTAATGCTCGTCAGAGCCTATTCTTCTAAGAACGACATTAATTTACAACTATGTAAAAAATGGCTGTAAGTTAAAATCTCTGGTGAGCTCCATTGCAAAAGGGAAACTAAGACAAGAATTCAATACATTTTTCCTTCTTGTAAAACCACCTTCTGATTCCCTCTCTGCTGATATTTGTAAATTGCAGGTGCCAAATATATGATGTTAAGAAATGCAGGACTGCAGAACTGTTTATATTTCTGTTCTCAAGATCTTACAAAATATTTTTTTCTTTTTTCTTATGGGGGAGCAGCCTTAGCTATTTATTACAACTGCATGTACATAAATAAACATCTTATATTGTATGTTTTATAAAAGATTTGGCCACTCACTTCATTTTCCAAACTAAAATTCCTTAATTTCACTGTGGGCATACATGCTACTCATTAGAACAGTGCAGTTCTACAATGGTGCAATTTTTGAAAGCAGTATTACTGATGGAATGTCATCTGATTTGAAAAGAACGACTCCATCAATGATCAGAAGTGTAAAAAACACTGATAGAGTTCAGTTAGTGATGGCAGTTTCTGCAGAGAATGTGTCCCTTTTCCCACAAGATGCATCGTCTTCAGGGTTTATTATAATAAAGGAGAATGGAGTGGAGGAAACAGCACCCCCCCCCCCCCAGTATATTGAAAAGTAATTTTTCTCATGCCTGCTGTGGTTCTACAAGAAGTGTAAATATATATTTCTTTGACGACAAAGCCAGTTACATGTGCATTGCTTAAAAACATTTTCAGCAGAGCAACATCACTGACATCATCATTATTAGACATTTCCTATTTGGCGTGTTGTCTTATAAGGTTGTGCAGCTACTGAATTCAACATATGGTGTTGCATGATGAATTGGTTATCACTGATGGTTTGCTTTCTAGCTGAAAAGTAACTGTGAATTACTGCTGTAAGACTTCAACCATAACAAATATAACTCTTGGTCCTAGGACCAGTACATTTTCAAGGACTCAGTCAGATAAGAAAACTTATAGATTTTAAAACTAAACACTTTTCTTTAAGAATTTCAGTGTTTACTTTGGGATGTTTCTTTTGGATCTATGACTATTTACTTTTTTTTTTGGTACCTTGTGCCCCTGCTGTCTGTCAGCTATCAACCCCCTCCTGGTCAATCAGGCTATTCATTCCCAGTCACAGAGCTGATGGTCAACTGGTGGTGGCCATTATTTAGACAACCATCGGGGTGGTTTAAGGCTGTTTACTTATACCCTGATGTTCTCCCCATAGACACTCAACTCACATAGTAGTGGAAAATGTGCAGTTTGTTGAATGTGCTGGTCATCCTATACTCCACAATGGACATTGCCAACAAGCAAGTCTGTGCGCTTCCTTTAAGCACAGGAAGTGGTCTTTCTGGTCTCTGCTGAAGAAAAAAACCCTTCTCTTTGTATTCCATGAGCACTCACAGCCCCTGTTGAGGCAAGCATGCCATGTCCCTTCACTGTATTCGGTCCCTGATCCCTCCAGTGTTGGGGCTGCTATTTGAACCTTGGTCACCTGGGTCTCAGTAAGGGATCTATCTGTCTTTATCATGGAGCCAGGCTCCATGATTTATTTACTTCTATGTAAATAAATATGCTTAGAGCACTACTGTGATTGCTGGCTGATTACTTTCTTAACTCAACTTCTGTCTCCATTACAAAAATATATGTATTATAACTGTTTCTCTGAAACCATGGAAATTACAGTGTAACATCTTTATTAATAATTAGATGTTTCAGAGAAATTCCACTTTAACTAATAATCTCACTGAGGCATTTGCTAGCCATTTGTATAACTGTTTGCAGTAGGCATATTTTAGATGCTATCAATTCAAATCCAACTACCAGCTTCTCTTTTTAGTATGAAGTCGGGAAGTCAAGAAAAGTGATCGTATTGAAATTTCATGGTGCCATAAACATAACCCCATCTCAATGATATTCACATACGATATGGGATTAAATCTAAGGTATCTGTCAGATTATGATCATGCCATGTATAAAACAAGCACCTGGGTGTACACATTGTCTCTTATCAGTATTGTTACAAACATATTTCATCTAAAATGAATGAATTTCTTTATGGGAATACAAATACAAATACCCTATTGCGGCGTATTTAGGTTGAAAGCAATTCTTCTGATTGAAAATGATAGTCATGAGTTAATGCAAACTTAAACACTCAAAACAATCTACTGGTATGCAGCTATGTGTTTTTTTAAACAATATTTAATGGCTGTAGGACCATCTTATTAAATGGTGGATCTGCTTTACAGTAGGCCACAGCAAAAGATAGCCCCAAACCCCAAAACAATACTGCAGAACTTACTGGTAATAAATGGGCACCGTGCACTTCAGTGATACAGAGAGCAGAGGGAAAACATAAGGAAGGTGAGCAGAATTGTGGAAAAATAAATAAAAATACACCTCTTATCAGCTGACTCTCATACTGGTAAAAATATGTCCAGAATAGTGAACGCAAGGTAAGTACACGTCTGGTGTGGAGGAGGCTACACCAGCTCTCCATTTGGTTATAGACTTTGGCTACAAAAACAAGTTGCACTTATACCAAAACTGCCACCCTTCTAACCTGCAACAGACAAAAAAGTTCTTTGGGTGAATCTCTCCAGCAAACTAAACTCAGCTTCCTCTGTAAATGAGGGGTTAATAAAATTAGGTGAGGCAGAGCCTTAGCTTAGTCATCTGGCATCTGGCAGAGGCCAGAGGTGCCACTCCAACCCAAAAAGGAGGACCAAAAAAAAAAAACATCACTCTGTTATTGCTGTATTTGGTAGCAAAGAGCTTATGCAAGTTCACTGATACAGTTGGTAAACAAGGCAGAAACTCCATTCTGAGATGTAACTGTAACAAAGTGCTTACATACGCAAGTTTTTTCCTACATAACTTAAACACGATAAGGTACCTGAGTGCACTAGTACAACATCAGCATTCAGTTTAATAAGCCATGATATGACCTGCAGCTTCTTCAGTGAATGCTGGTCCTGCACTCATGCTTCATCAGCAAATGCCAATCACATTGTCTAAAAACTTGCACTCCATCCTTGTTATGGCTCTGATATGAGGTTTCAAATTAAATGTCTGCAACATCCAATTCTTATGATTGTTCCGGTTTCAGGAAGAATTGATGAACAGTGTAACTTTGTAATATAAATGTAATGAGCTGATATATTGTGCTCTGTGCCCTGTTTTACATCAATCTTCCCAGAGTGCTTTCTGTCTTTGAACTACAATTCTTTTAACAAAATAATGTTTTCATTTTACATTCCTTCCTTAGACAACATTATTATAATTTAGCATCTGAATGCATCTCTTATATCTAAACATTGTAATTTGTAACAAAGTGCTTTCTCTCTATTTGAGTTATCTTGTAACAAAATGCTCCATCAGTGTTCAAAGTACATACTAGTTGTAAAGGATTGCTATGTCTTTGACCTGGATCTTGGCTGAATGGGTGCCTGGATCAGTCCATCTACCTAATCAACAAATAAATAGATAAATCCTGATGGGATAGTGGGACAGGGGTTAAGGTTGCCTCCTCAGAGTTCATGATTCTCCAGTTCAGTTCTTGGCCTATGCACCTTCTCTGTAGAGTCTGAATAATCTCCATGTGTTTGTTGGTTTTTGGCAGGTGCTCTAGTTTCCTCCCACATCCAAAGCATTTGCTGTCAATGAATTGGCGATGCTTTAAATTACCTGCACTGCATGACGTTTGTGAATTTGTGAGTGAGTGAGGGAATGTGTGTGTGGGGTCTGTGGACATGTCCTCTCAGTGAGCTTCTTTTCAATGCAGAATTACTTCCTCTGCCTTCTACTTAGAGCCATAACTAGGGCATGGCAGGGGGTGGCTGTTAAGGGGGTATGATCATGTATATAATATAGATAGATAGATCTAGATATAGATATAGATAGATATGTATGTGTGTATATATATATATATATATATATGTGTGTGTGTGTGTGTGTGTGTGTGTGTGTGTGTGTGTGTGTGTGTGTGTGTGTATATATATATATATATATGTGTGTGTGTGTGTGTGTACTATATATACATATATATATTTATATATATACACATATATATATATATATATATATACACACACACACACACACACACACACACACACACACACACAGCTTGCATGACAGAAAAGATATTGTCTAGAAAGTTTAAAAGATGAAATAAACATTTAAACTTGTCTGTAGTAAAGACATAAAACTTTATTTACAGTAAAGATATGAAAATGTATATGACGTATTTTAGAAATAAGAAAAAGCAGAAAAGAAACGGTATTGATCAGAAAGATTCTACTCAGTTGTTGAGAATGAAAAGAGGTGAGTGGAATTTAACATAATCCTGATGACTGAAAACATTTAAATTATACTTTTTTCAGGGTGCATGATCCCTGCACTCCCCACATGGGCTTTCTCCTTCTTACTCTCTCTACTAATATGTTCTTACTCCACAATCACACAGTCTTAAAGTAATCAAGACATGTTTGGTTTTGTACAGAAACCTATTTCCCCTACTACAAGTTTGTCATTCGTCTGTGAAAAAATACAGCAAAGAGGAATAGCTTACATCCCCGTAGGGATATACATACATATATGCATACCTCTCAAACTCTAAGCACAAGAAATCTGGACAAAGGCAAAGTAATGGGGGACAAAGTCCAAAAAACAGAGCAGATTTTAAATATTTCTCTTATAAATGCAGCAAGTTGCTAAAATAATAATTTTTTTGTTGGCATGCATTTTCTGAAGAATATGAAGTCTGCAACTCAAATATCTGTCCTTATTCAGTAACTTTAATCCTTAATGATTTTCCAAAAAACTACACATTTTATGTGGAGCAGAACAAATATATGAGCAAAAATCTGGACATTCTGCAATAACCTGGAGAGTTGAGATGTATGAATATATGCTGTTCAGTAAAGTTTATATGTTGTTAAATTTTCATTCATTTGCTTTATGTCTGATGCAGTTTGGCTTTTTGGCATTATATCTGATTAAGAAAAGCTGAACAGATGATATTTATAAAATGTCTTTGCAAATACATTATACAGAAGAGTGACCTTTTTTAGAATCTGGTCCAGTGAGTGACATTACTTATACAATAGCGTGTTTCTGGGATGAAGTTAATAAACTGCACCCACAGCTTTTCTTGGACCTTAAAAGTGCTTACTTATAATTCAGTTATTCATCTACCAGTTTTTGGAACTTTTTAACACAGATGTTTGAACAAATCATGATAGTAGCATAGCACAGTCCTCCAGCAAAATCACTTGGTACCTTTCAACTATTAATCAAAATAGATATAAAAAGCAGTTCTGATAGACTACCAATATTTATTCTAAGGTATAGGAAAGTTACAAAAAAACTTCCAGATAAAGTTAAATCTAAACCAGGTTGTAAAAGTAGTAGTACAACCACTTCACATGATACCTTAGAGTTTGTGTCAGAAAACAGAACAAAAATGAAAACTGTTGAAGGAAATTGACAATACTGGAAAGGGCAAAGTTTTGCTCCATAAGTATCCCCCTATACTGAAACCAAAACTGCCAGGTGAAGTTAGGATATGCATGAGTATGCAGCAAGCAAATAAGGACTCAGAAACAGAAAGACAAGTAACATCCAAGATAAGAGACCTTATTTTGGAATTAAATGGTGCAAGATAATATAGTAAACTAGATTTGAAATCTGGACACCACCAACTTGAGTCATACAGAAAGGCAAAACATAAGGTCATTGTGTATATATGGGTGTAAACTCTGCTGCTGAAATATGAAATATGAAATGTACAAAGAATTTCAAAAATAAAAATGATAGTGATGATGTATTAAAATTTGGCAAACAAAAAGAGAGCATGATGAAACACTAAAACAGGTCCTGGAAGGAAATGAAGATAAATGTCAATTTGATGAGTCTGGTGTTGATTGACAGACCAGATAATATAGTTATTTGTTTGTTCACATGTGGTAACTAGAATAGTGAACTGATCTGGACCTATTTCAGTCATAGCACAGGAGAAACGACAGAACACAAGGTAAGGATTTCAGTATTAAAACAGTGAAAAAGACGAAGAAATAAAACAATAAGAATGGAAAATATAAAGTCAGTTACAGAATTTAAAACATAACAATCCAGTTATCTGAATATTATAAAATGTCATTAATAAACTAGTATGAGCAGTATAATCATATTTACCGTAGGAGAAAAATACTATTGGGAGGAATATTTTAAAGATGTATAAGGTGTAATGCATTTTATTTTGTATTGCATAGAATTCCAAAACTAGAATTCACCTAAAAAGTGGCTATTTGTCTGTGTGTGTTGTGTATGGTGCAAGCCCATCTTTCACCCACTGTGGTCAATTTGCAACCCTCAATTGTTTTCCAATGTTGTGCCATCTTTGATATAGATACCAAAATGATAAGCTTTAGCTAAGTCATAGACTTGAATTTGATCAAAGTATCATTGTGAATTCCATGACAATAAATTATGAACCTTGTAAGATATGACCTCTATGAGCAGTGAGTCTGTGATTCACAGCTCAGATACATCACACACTGTAGTATGCATGGAATGTGTATTATGTGTACTCCCCTCACAAACAGCTGAGACATCACATAAGTGCAGAATATGCAGTTGAAGTTTATGCAGTGGCCTGTGCTTGAGCAAATCATTTAACCAGACAGTGCTTTGTGGCAACTGGAAATTTGGGATAGGCTCTGCAGGGTCTCCTGGACTTCAAGCCAGAGTATTATGGTGTTAAGGAAGGAAATTGATTGTACTAAACAGTTTGTTGTTTCTCAATGTGAGAGTGATTGTTTTGTTTAGAAAATAGCTGTCAATGTTTTTCTGTAAAATTTGAAATAAAAGTTTTAAATAAAATCCACATCTATGTGATAATTGTAAAATAGAAAAGAAAATAATATGTACACTGACAGATTTGAATAATGTTTATGATAAATGGGGAGACACAGTCAGAGATAATGGAATACTGGTATGAGGGTCTGATTCTTTACTCTGAATAGGACCCCATTTGTCCACAATCCAGCTCCGTTGACTCTGGAATTCTATGCTGCAATAACACAACATTATTAGCCATTCTTCAAGTCAGTCAAACTTGTATTGTAATGTCACACATGATAGCTATTCCTGATGACACAGAAGGCATAGGAAAGTCAAAAATGAGATGTGGGTGCCCTGCTAGCATGTAGATACCGCCTCAAAAATAACATGTTGCATGCAGTACTGTTTCAGATTTTTGCATAACTTATGGGCTGCTGCAGCAATTATACTATCTTTAATTGTTTTGCTTTATTCATTGCACTTCATTCATTCATAGGCCTAGATTGTGTAACATAGTCTAAATATGTTGCTTTATTGCAGCCTAAACATGTTACATTTTTGTGATATAGTTTTACAATACCTTCTTTACAGTCTCCAACAACTGCAAAGGGGATGACATTTACCAGGTCATATAGTCTGTATGATTATGATCAGAACTGTCTGATCTTAAGCATCCATTAGGTAGCTATTGTTGCATATTACTGTGTTACAGTTTTCTCTTCAAGACTGGATTGTAAAGGATTTCAGCATTTACTTAAAAACTGTTACTCTGACAGTTCACACGGAGGACTAAAACTCCAACTTGTTAATGAGCTGTTTCCCTGTGGCAAGGGTGCAGGATCTGAATCTTTCCACCTTCATTTACCCATTTATAACATATACAATGTATTCTTCATAGGCAGCAGGTACTGCATTTGTACTGTAGATAAAGCACTGAAATACAAAGCTGTTTACCAGCAGTAGCCTCTGCATTAGTTATAGCTCTCTTTAATGTGGAATTATTCAGATGACTTTTACTTCTGCAGAGATTGTGCATATTGACTTAGCATATATTACCAGGTGATTAAGATATATATATGGGTCTATGTTCTTTACACGAAAGTACAGTTCATCGAACCTTACTTCCGTGAACTGACGTCCGCGAAAGTGCATTTTGTCGAAAATGCACTTTCGCGGACAAATAAAAAACACTGTATTATGATCTCAACAAGAGTTTCCTTAGTTGTACATCAACAGTATATGTTGATGTACAACTAACGGTGTATGCTAATGGCATTTTTTTTGTTGTTTTCTTTAGCAAAAGTGCATTTTCGACAAAATGCACTTTCACTAAAGTAATTTCGACAAAGTACGGTTCAATGAACTGCACTGTCGATAAAACAACAAGGACCCATATATATATATATATATATATATATATATATATATATATATATATATATATTTTTTTTTTTTTTTGTTCAAACAGTGCTACTCATGGCTGGATCATATGGTATAATTTAGTATCAATCTTTGTAAAATTTCATCCAACATTACCAATAAAGAATATGTAATTTTATTTCTTTATAACAATAAGAGGTGTACACAGTCAAACTGGCTATAACTGCTCGTAGGGGCTCTCATTGGATGAAAATGCCAAATGCTCTTATCATCTGGACATTTTAAACAGTATTTAATCTGACTTTGCAGAGCAGGTGTGCATGTGAGTGTTTGTGAATTAAGATGGAATACTTTGATTACTGTATGTTTATTTGATACAAACTTGAAATGTGACTTTTATCATTAATTATTGCTATTTTGTTATTTTTACAAAAACATCTGAAAATGATGCAGTTAACAATGTAGCTATGCTTGCGGGATGTCTGTCAATATACATGTACCCATAATCCACCATTGACCAGATGCATTTTCAATGATTGTGAGTTTCAGGGGAAGAGAAGTTTACTATTGCTCATTGTCATAGTTTCATCGATTAGTATTAGGCTAAGTGCCCTTGTGGGCCATTTTAAACTTAGCCATTTGCCCCATGTGAGAACCAAACCCTGCAGTTTGTATCTGTAAGGTAAACACCTTAACCATTATGCCAACCTCCCACCCCTAGTGGGTGAAGCTAAATCTATTTTCAATGTAAGACTGTTTTGTTTAGCAAATGACCATAAAATCTGAAAAAAAGGTTTTAAATCAAATCTCTGTAATCATTGTAAAACTAAAGAAGAAGATAGTATGCATACTGACAGCTTTGAACAGTGTTTACGGTACTTGGATAGAGAGAGCAAAATAATGGGATATTGGAATGGCTGTGTGTGTGTGTGTGTGTGTGTGTGTGTGTGTGTGTGTGTGTGTGTGTGTGTGTGTGTATGTGTATGTGTGTGTGTCGGGGGGATTTTAGTTGTCATGTCCTGAGATACTTATGCCTCTGTATATCAGTTTAACTGGAGTAGTCCAACAGAATGATAGTTTGAAAAAACATTGGTTGAAAGTCTACAGACAAAAGTTGCAAAAAAGCTAAATAGACTCTGACAGAGAGTTTGACTGTTTGTTGTATCACATACAAAATATAATGTGGAAGCATAACACTAGTGCATAATGCATGTGGGAATAGATGTCTAGCAAACATTGTAAATAACTGTATCCACAAACAATGCCAAAAGAAAAAGCCCCTGTAGATCACACTCATAAACAAAAAAATATAGAACGCATTTTCCCATAGTAACAAATTTATTGAGCTTGCCCCAACTAAAAATCAGAACAGAAATATACAGATTCAAGCAAGCTCTGGATTTGCTTAGTATAATAAAAAAACTAAACAAAATGAACTGAAACCCACTAAAAACCCTTCCCTTAGAAAATGCTGTCATCAACCTTAACTCAACTTTCCTCAACTTGCTTGACTTCTTTGCCCCTCTGAAAACAAAATGCATAAGAAGCAGTCCTGTACCTTGGCTAACCAAAAATACCTTACTTGTCATGTGATTCTGGGGAAAAAGCCTGGAAATGCTACTCCAAAAATAAAACTATCACCACCCTTAATGAATTTAAAACACTTCGTAACAAAGTAAAAAAAAAACTTATCTCAGACCGCAAAGCCTACTTCTCTACACTCCAAACCAACCATAACACCAACCCCAAAAAATTCTGGCATGGAACCCCTGCCCTGATCCAGATGCCTCTGACTTGGACTTAGCCACCCAATTTAACACTTTCTTTATCGATTCCATAAGTAAACTTACATAATCCTTCACTTTCCTTTCAGCTTCCCCACCCTTATTTCCACCTATCCCTCCCTCCCCTAGCATCTCTTGCTCCCAACCTCCTCCTTTCTCCTTCAACCCCATCCCTACTGCCACCATAAAAAAACTTCTACTAACATTGAAACCTAGCTCCAATGCCCCTGATGATATACCCTCATATTTCTTAAAAGTTGCTGCAGAAGGCATAGCTCTTCCCGGGTCTATATTACAGTATCGAGTGGACTAAATAGTGAATGCTATTTAGTTGATCCGATACTGTCGAAATGGAAAATAGTGAAGTCATGGAACATCTAATTTTTTCCCAGGGAAACAATTTGGTGGGCCGTCTTTGGGACATTGTTGGTATATTTAAGTAGGGGGGGTGGGAGGCAAAGCCCCCCACTTAAATTTGTGTTTAAGTTTTTTTTTTTTTGTTTTTTTTTTTTAAGGAGCAGCAATTTTTTTTCCCTGGGGAAAAATTCACTGTTCCGTTTGTTTGATGTTTTGTTGTTTAGATATTATCGGTACGATGAAATAGCATTTGCTATTTTCATCGTACGATAATATAATATAGACGCCTCTTCCCATATGCATTCTTATAAATCGATCTGTTGCTGAATGTCAAGTTCCCTAGCTCTGGAAAAAGGCCTTTATTATTTCATTCCATAAAGGTGGTAATAACAATAATATCACAAACGTTCGACCTATCGCTATCATATACCCCCATTTCTAAACTTCTCGAAAAATGCATCCGTCTACAACTTCTACCTTACCTCATAGAAAAACAACTTCTAACCCCTACTCAACATGGTTTCAGACCCAGCCATAGCACTACCACAGCTCTCCTGTCCTTCCTAGAAATGGTTAATAAGGCCCGTAATACTGGCCACATCGTGTCCACTCTCCTCTTTCACCTCTCTAAGGCATTCAACACTATTTTCGATAACCTTCTTTTCACTAAACTCTCCAAACTAAATCTATCCCACTCCTCTATTAACTGGTTTACCAGTTATCTCTCAAACAGGCAACAAGCAGTCGGATGGAAAAAAGCCACCCTGCCTTTTCTCAATACTCCCACAGGTGTCCCCCAGGTTCAATTTTAGGCCCCCCCTTCTATTCAATATATTCATAAACGATTTCTACCAAGCCATCCCAAATGCCAACCTTGCCCAATATGCCGACGATTCAACAAAAATCTGCTCTGACTCTTCTATACCCACCCTAGTTAAATTAACCCAAGATGCCTTCTCCTCCACTGAGCAATGGATGATGGACAACCATCTTGCACTCAATGCTACTAAAACTAGTCTCATGATATTTATGGCTTCCAAAACCACCACCCTAGATAAAATCTCATTCTTAGTCACCAGTCAAAATAATACTCCTCTCGAAATGGTCTCTAATGGTAAACTACTAGGAGTTCTGATCGATGACCAGCTAAAGTTTGATAATCATCTACAAGTAAATATAAAAAAGAAACACACAATAAAAATTGGCATGCTTTACCGCCACAATCATTACATCTCTCCTTCCATTAGGCTTACCCTCGCCAACACTTACCTTATCCCAGCCTTCCTATATGGTGCCTCTATCCTTACTAACCTGCAATCTTCCCTCAAGACTAAACTCTCCTCTTGCTATAATAAAATAACAAAATTTGCAACTGGCCATAGATCCACTTCTCATCACTACACTGCCCTACACCAACTGAATTGGCTTGAGCTGTCCAATTACCTCATCTATATTCAACTTGTCCAAGCACACAAACTTATTTTCACCCCCCCTCTCTCTATCCCTCTCTTGCCACCACCTTTAAAATGCACCAATCAAATAGACTTTTGAGATCTAATTCCCAAAATCTAATTGAACTGCATAAACCTGCCTATCCACCAGGCAAACATCTAATGTCCTTCTCTCTAGCACGCCATTGGAACTCCCTCCCACCTCTCATCTACACCACCAGCAGCCTCTCTTCATTCAAAACCTTACTTGACACACACCTAACTTCACTATGGGAATTCTCTTGCTCCCACCCCACATAATCTCCCTACACTATAGCTACTCTCTATAAGCTATACTTCACAATAGCCTCCCATTGTTTTGTAACCCCCTAATAAACTCGGAATTAGCATAACTCCTAGAATGGTACAATTCAGTAGCCTAGAAATTAACTGCATGAATTAGCATAACTATTAAAAATTCAGACTGTTTCTGTTATTGCATTGTGCTAATATGTTAAACAGTTGAAAACTTTGATTGTTTGTAAATAT
>NC_056731.1:299863305-299900805 GCF_019279795.1 Protopterus annectens
GAAAAGAGACCCATTTTAAATTAATTACAAGCCTGTCACATGGAAGGCTTCCTAGTAACCTCAATCATTTTTGAGATGCCAGCTGGAAAATCAGTGATCAATAATCTACCTAAGGCACCAGGCCCTCAGATATAGGAGTCTACTTCAGTTAGTCAACAGACTAAATTGACAAAACCAATATCGTCAAGACCACATGACTGAAATTTTAGTTCATCAACTGTTTTGACTGAGATTGTGTTACAGTGGGAATTAGGGAATGTGCCCTTTTCCCCACTGTAGTGCACTGTCAGTGTTGATATATATAATTAGCGGGGGGGGGGGCGCAGCCTGCAAAAACTTTGTTTTGAATTGCTTGCTGGTGTTATTTGGGTTGCTGAAGTTCGACAAACTAAATTGTTGATCATGTGCTTTCGACCATGTTGGTTTCAACAAATTAGTCCATCAACCAACTGAAGTATATCCTTTTATTGCTGGCCTAGTGCCCCATAGCAACCTAATGCTGATGCTCAGTAGTACATACATGTCCAATGAGACAATCAGACGTCTACATAAATACCTTACAATGGCTACAGTATGCAAGCGCACTGCATGGTAGATGCTTGTGGCCTTGGGCCTACATGATACCTGCTCTGACATTCATCCTCCACCAGATGTTTGCAGGGGAACTCATCCAGGCTATTTTCTACTGTCCCAGGATGGGTATGCAGACATCACCTACTGACACTTATCAGGTTAGGCTAACTTCTCCAGCACTCAGTTTACTCATCCATCCCCTAACAACTGGGTCACAGACAAGGCTTTATCCCTCTGTGCTGTGGGACTTGCATAGTTTGCAAGTGACCCTGACAGAAGCATGTCATGTCAGTAATGGCAAGTCTCCAATATTCTATCTGACCAGTTGTGCCAGTATTAAATGAATAAAGCCTGAGCTTGCACAACCTCAGGTAATTACCTTACCAGCAGGGGAGTATAATCTTGGATTTTTGGACAGGTAAGTCACATGAGTGTGGAGTACACAGTCTCAAACATGGAATGGGGTACGTGGGAGAATATCACCCCAAATAAATACTTAAACTAAAGTTACTGAATGTTTCAAAGGCCTTTTTGCTTTTCAGCATTTATTGATAGCAGCATTCATAGTACAGATGAGAGTAAACCTTTTTCTTTTTTTGATAAATGACCATTGGTGAGCTGTCCTTCATTGAATTGTTCATCCATTCATCCTTTCATCCATCCACAGCCCCTTTTTTCCCATTTTTCCACATAGGTCTTCATCAGCAGTATGATATTAATCTGACTTATTTATTTATTTATTTATTGCATTTGTATACAGGCAAGTCCACTGGGTCTAAAAGAGCCCATTTTCAGTGGAGGCCTGGGGAAAAAAGCTCCAACAAGAACATAGACACAGAAAAAATATAAACATTAATTGGTGCAGAAGCAAAAATCATGTTCCAGATAGTAAATGCAGTAACATATACAGAATATATACATAACAGTAATATATACTGAACATATACATTAAAGCAGAATTCAATGAATTCAGTCAGAGAGGTATAAACAGAGATATATTAATCAGTATTACTGTACCAGTATCAACAAGTGAAGATACAAATAAAAAAAAAAATATGGAGAAAGTATCATCAGTCACTAGTAGCAAAAGCCATAGGAGTTTAGTTATCATATAAGGAGAGTGAAGAGGTTAGGTTATTGAGCAGGAACATAGCCAGGAAGAGTTGAGATGTTTTTTCAGTATTTGTTTGAAGGTGGCAGTGCTGCCACCTGTGTATCTTAGGCCTTAGGTATTCAATGACCACAGATAATATGTCAGTGGTCTTAGTGCATTGTAACTTTATGGAAGGTGGGGTTGTGCTCGGCACTGACTAGTCAAGAGTGTTGGTGTCTATAAATCTAAAGTACAAAATTATCTAAACCAAAGCTATCTAAGTTAAAAAGTCTAAAACAAGTACACATAATTTCATTAATATCTAAAATGACAACACTACTATACCTGTTGCAATTGCAACAAATGTTTTTTTTTTTGTAATGTGTCAGGACTCCCTGTACCACCACACCCTCTTACTTATATGTGGTAACTTTGTGGGGGAGGGAATAAGACCCTAACGTAATGCACTCCTATCTTGGCTAATCACTGACAAACCAGTGAGAATCCTGTTATGCCAAACCCTTACAAATCATTTCTATTTACTGAGCCAAGAAAGTGCAAGTACCCCCCCCCCCGCAACCACTGCAATATTTAATAAAACACAGAAATAACATCTAATGTTGATATTAAATATGTACAACAGACACAATTAGGTGTTTTACTACACTTGATATTAGATATTAGTTGTCTTTAGATATAATTTCTATATCAAAAAGATTTTAATATTATTATGTTAGATTAAAAAACGATCTCTTGGTCAACCATTTCTTAAAGGAGTCTCATTTCTCCATACTACATCCTCCTTTGAGGAACCCCTTCTCCTCCACTCTGTGGGACTATAAATTAAAGGTTGACAAGCTTTTCATCCACCATTTGAGCCTGCTTTGTCAGCATTGCTGACATTTATTTGCTGGAAAATTCTTTTCTTTGTAGTCTTTGCTTCTGCTCAAAGGGTCTGCTAGCTTCAGTCTCTTTCATGTAGGAAAGTGTGTTGGGTCATTCACAAGGAAAGGGCAATGGTCAGGGTAAACAGACATGTCCTTCTGAAGATGGTTTCAGTTGTCCCTGAACCTGTTCATTAATCTCCATGGAACAGAAACCAGAGGAGAGAAGGCCCTTCCCATTTCACCTTACTGACAGCTCTGGTGTTACCTGAACCAGGTGCCTGAGTATAGGAAGACAGACAACTTGCTCATCTCCTTTGTGATGTAGAGAGAAGAGAAGAGATTGACGTTGTTAGGCAGGCACTTTTGCTGGTTATATTGTGCTTTACCATCAGGTAACTAACCATCCACTCTACAACCAAAGTTCACTCTACTAGTGGAACATTTCTTTCTAAAATGTCTCCATTGCAGATACCTATGCTGTGGCCACTTAGCCTCTGGTGTACACTTGTACCAATATTATTGTTTTGTTCACAGCCCTGGTATTCAAGCTACAGTTGGGAAGTCAGTAGCACAAGACTCTGCTTTGTCACTGTGTAGTCCTACAGCTCCTTCCAGGCTGTGCGTTATTCTTTGGGCTTCAGCCCAACCAAAGACCCATCAAGGAAGTTTGTAGTATTAGAGTTAACAGATATCTTATCGAATTAATTGATCTATGAGAGGACTCAATTCATGGGTCAGAAATACATTTCTTCCTTCCCTCCCTCTCTGAGTGCACGTCTCCTCTTTCAGCCCTGAATACTGGAATTCATTGTAAGATGATCCAGTCTATACTTACATGTCATTTTATTTATTAATGCAAATGTCAAATCTTTCTTGTTTATCACTTCATCTGCAAGAAAGCACTTTTTGGCAACATGGGGCTGAACAAGTGAAGTCAGGGGAGTCACAAACCTATGTAGCCACCACACAACATATGTTCTGCCATACATTTTGTCAAGTGTCCAACCCCTTTACTTATAAGAGAAAACCTGACTTGAAAAAGGAATCACTGGGAGTATGCAAATAGAAACCACACTAGAGGCGATTTCCCAAGGATAGCAGTGATTGGAGGTTCAACATTCAAGACTTGAACTCATTGACTTTGTGCCTCATTGACAATATGCTCATTGAAACATGGAGTAACAAATAACGTCACAGCACATCACTGACAATATACTTATTGAAACATGGAGTAACAAATAACATCACAGCACATCACTGACAATATACTCATTAAAACATAGAATAACAATTAATGTCACAGCATGTAACTGACAATATACTCATTGAAACATAAAGTAACAAATAACGTCACAGCGTGTCACTGACAGTATACTCATTAAAACATAGAGTAAGACAAATATCACAGCACTTCACTGACAATATACTCAGTGAAACATAGAGTAACAAATAACATCACAGCACGTCACTGACAATATATTAATTGAAACACAGAGTAACAAAGTCACAGCATGTCACTGACGATATACTCATTGAAACACAGAGTAACAAATACCATCACAGCATGTCTATGACAAAATACTCATTGAAACATAGAATAATAAATAACATCATAGCACGTCACTGACAATATACTCATTGAAACATAGAGTAACAAATAACGTCACAGCACATCACTGACAATATACTTATTGAAACATGGAGTAACACATAACATCACAGCACATCACTGACAATATACTCATTGAAACAGAGTAACAAATATCACAGCACGTCACTGACAATATACTCATTGAAACAGAGTTACAAATAACATCACTGCATGTCACTGACAATATACTCATTAAAACACAGTGTAACAAATAATGCCACAGCACATCACTGACAATATACTCATTGAAACATAGAGTAACAATGTCACAGCATGGCACTGACAATATATTCATTGAATCATAGAGTAACAAATAATGTCACAGCACGTCACTGACAATATACTCATTGAAACACAGAATAACAAATAACATCACAGCACGTCACTGACAATATACTCATTGAAACATAGAGTTACAAATAACATTATTGCACGTCACTGACAATATACTCATTGAAATACAGTGTAACAAATAATGTCATAGCATGTCATTGACAATATAGTCACCGAAATACAGAGTAACAAATAATGTCACAGCATGTGTTGGCACAGATATACTGATGCCCATGAATAAAGAAAGTTACAGATGTTCATTGGTGAAGCTGTTCCTAATCAGGAACTAGTCAAGAAGAGACCTTTGTAAGATAAACTGACAATGTAAGTACATACCTGTTCATGGCATTTATGTTTATTACCATCCCATGTTGTGTCTCATCCATATTAATTCTAAGAATATACATGGCTGGCTGATACTTACTGTTACATAAATTCTCATTCATCTTCACAAAAAAAAAAAAAAAAAAAAAAGAAAAAACACAATGTCTAACTTTACAGATCTTAATCTGGATCTGACTCTAAATATTTTTATATGTTTCACTGTTATTTTAAACTTTCAGTTCAGCTGGTGTTTTTTTTTTTTTTTGAACATTGCTAAAATAATCATGCATTCCATATTATAATTTGTGCGACTATATCTATTAGGATCAGAAAAATGTGGCATAACATGTATTACTTTGTACTTGGGTTCACATATTTTGTGCTATATCTTATTCTGTGCCTGGCTGTATTTGTGAAATAGGTTCTTCTTGATATAAATGTAAAATCAGACCTCGTGTCCTCACCAGAGCAAGTCACTCCAGAAGAATAGGAAAACAGAAGTAACAAGCATCAGATAGGAAACTTGACTGCCTAAATCAAGCCACACAGACATTTTTAAAATGTAACGTATTGCATTAATATGATATTTAGAAATGAATCTCATTACTTTGGCATTTTCTCTGGGTTTTGTAAGAGTACAGTGAATATAGAAAACTAAAGCATTTAATATATTAATATTTTTGATTTGAGCACATTAAAATATTTTTGCCAATAAACTGCCAAATGATTTATTCTAAAGCTCAAAGTCCTTGGTAACTCAAAATGTTATCAATTAGCAGGGCATTTGAATTTGATTTTACTCAACATGTGAAATGCAAGCAGTTCTTTTCCTGTAGATCTTCATGTCTTAACATTGCTTAAAGCTCTGTTTGATCTGCTTTAACAAAGCCTGTGCATCAGAATTACTACACGCCAGAGGGAGCAGGTCTTCAGACAAAGTTAAAAAAAATTACTCTACAGGGGCACATTTCCTCTCCAACTTACAAACAAACAAACAAGACACCCCAAGATGTCTTAGACCAACTAATTAACAAACTCTAAGGCCAGCGTACCTTGGAGAAAATAACAAGTATTCCTTTCACAGTGGAGATGAAGAAACTGGGCTATTTCCTCAGGAAGCAATTTTTTTCAACATAAATGAATTATTGAGTCAGGCTCCAGTTCATCCTCAAGGAATTGGCAGACTACTTTTTTACCTGACTGTGCTACCAAAAAATACAATTTATGTCTTAACATTTTCCTGCAATGTTCCTGAACTGCTCATGTCTGTGAATACCCAAACCTTTCCCTTTCTCCTATTATCATTTATAACTAAGGTTGCAGATAAAAAGGCTTTGCATACAACATATTTTGCTGTGCTGCTAGGAGCACCATAGAGCACAGCAATTGAATGGGATAGAATATAATTCAAATATATCCATAGTTTGTTTTATTAATTTTTTCTTGTATTTGTTTTTCTGATTAGATTACTGCTTTTACCTTATTCAGGGCAACAAGGCAGCCAAATTTGTCACAAAAGGCAAAGGACATCTGCATTAACAAGATTGGTTCATGCTTCCTGACTATTACATATGCTGTGAATGTGTCTGCTTATTTGAAGTACATTTATATTCTCTGATTTCTAATAAAGAAGTCCTTTTGTCTGCTATGTCTGCTAAGCAATGCCAGTATTGTGCAAGTGATAAAAAATATGCACTGCTTTATAATGGGATTAACTTTATTTTGTTCCTGTTCTAATTTGTGAACAACATCTGTTACCCTCTTGGTTTGGATATCCAGCTTTTCTTTTTGGAACTGTCCTTCCCTGTCTTCCTCCTACACCCTCTATGAAGTCTCAACCCCTATCTTTTCATCCAATCACTAATCCTTATGCCTTCTAATTGCTTCTCCCTGCCTGAATTCCTTGCACCCTTTCACTGGGCTAATGTTCCAGCCTTATGTGGTACCGGAGATGAGAGTGGGACTGGTGGGCCAGGCATTCAGGGATTCAAGCCAATCATACATGACGTGAGGACTGAAGTGCAATGAGCGGTTATGGACAAGCCTGAAAGGCCAGCATCCACTACTAAGGCCTACCTACCATAAATACTCTTAGTTCCCTACTCCATCCCCCACCAGTCGTTACTCAGATGATACTGCATCACTCCCCCCAACTAGTCATTCCCATAGGCATAGCGTATGTCCCTTCCTAGTTCCAGACTACAGATAGTTCAGGTGGGTGTTTTGCCTCCATACTACCAGACTGCCTTGAGAGGTTTCATCTTTCATGATTTTATTATGCACCTCCTGGATAATGTATATTCTTTGCCATTATCAGTATTATTTATTTTATTTTATTTTATTGCTAACAATGACACAGTACAACCATTTTGTATCTCTTTTCTTTTTATCTGTATATAGAATAACGTAAACTCAAGTGAGAGTATAAACAGCAAGAGAATGGGGTTGTGTTTATTTTCTTTTGGAAAACTCTAATAAATGACTCGAATAAACGTCTTTTCGTCAGTGACGGCTCCAGGTTCTCATTCTTAGCAGTGCACAGCATGATTTCTTAGCTTGCATTCAGGTTGAATATTGAGCCCCCAAATCTGAAACATAACTTTATTAATGCTTTTATTTATTTGCTGGCTGGTGCTATCATACACCAGTCTATATTCCTTGAAGAGAAGTTGAAATTAAGAAGGAAAACAAAAGTGCCTTCCACTGCAGTGTATCCATCCAAGTTCATTGTTGAGAAGCAGACTAAAAACAAATAAATAATGTATGGTTAAGCATCTCCTAAAGGGTTTTATTTTTGTTTTATTTATTTTATTTTAGTTGGTTTACTGGAGTAGTACACTGATCACAGTGGACCATTTGCAGGCACAGCCTCGGTGAAGAAATTCACAAAAACAAAAAATAAAGTAGAACTAAGTCACAAACAGAATATTCACAGAAGGTATATAATCCCACAGACAATTAGCACAGTATGTGCATATTATTAAAAGAGAAAATAAACAAATGTGAAGTATTTTTAGTAGTACATATGAGAGGGAAGCAGAATGTGAGAGCAGAGGGCCAAAGTAGGAGTCACTCAAATAAGGAAGGAGTTAGTTGATGAATCTAGTGGAAAAGTACTTGCAGTCAAGATTTTTGAAGGAGGTGTTTTTGAGTTGGGCTTTGAATATGAAGAAAAAGGAGACCTTTTAAGGTGAGGGTAAACATACTATCAGAGTTTTGGGTGCAAAAATGGAGAAGGAATGGTTAGTACAATGCAGTTTGGTTTGGGGTGTCTGGAGGGAGGGAGTTCATTGAAAGAGGTCGTGGAGGTTGTAGGTTTTTTTTTTTTTTGAGTTTGGCTGCAAGAAATGGATAGGCATCTGGTTTAAGAAGTTTTAAAAGAAGAAACCCTAGTAGCAGCTTAACTCTGTAGGAGAGTGCTAGTCAATTGGCTTTGGAGAGGGTGATGTAGAGGTGTTCATGGGGGGGGGTTTGGAAATGAATCTGCAGATTTTATTTTAATGGACAGAAGAGTGGCTGAGTTTTTTTAGAGGCTGTGGCTATGATAGCAAGCCGATATTCAAGTTGAGCAAGGAGGACTCCTTTGCTTATTGCAGCTCTAGCAGGTCTGGACATAAACGGATATGTTTTTCAGGACCTGAATAAAAGAGAACTGATCTTTTTCCTGGTATTTTCATTGTGGATTTTGACGTTAAGTGACTGGTCTAGCCGCAAATCTATTTAAATGACGTGGTTGTTTCTATTAGGGAACCATTGAGATCCACAATTGAGAATTTTAGGAGTTGTTTTCAGCTTTTGTGAAGTTCCAAATATCATACTTTTTGTTTTGGATGGCTTTAGGAGTAGCTTATGGCTGTTTAGCCAAGAATTAAGGGAATGAAGCTTAGACTGAAGGTGGGTTTGACTAGTTGAATGTGAGTGACTGGATTGAAAAATAACCATGTCATCTACATAAAAAGTGATAGGAACCTTAGGGAGATCAGAAGATAGTTTGTTAATAAAGACAGAAAACAATAGTGGAGTGAGTATGAATCCCTCACTCCTCTGATAAGGTATGCTGGAGGTGATGGGGTGAGCCTATTTTGACTCTGAAATACTTATTTGTTAAGAAATGTTGGAACCAGGTAACAGTGTTGGGGCTAACCCAGATTTCTTGGAGAGAGTGAAGGAGCAGGAAGTGGTTGATAAGATCGAAAGCTTTGGTAATGTCAATGAGGAGCGCTCCTGACCGGTTCCCTTTATCTATGTTGTAAGAGGCCACAGTGCTGTCATTGTGCTTTGGCCAGTCCAGAATCCATGCCGTTTAAGAGTGAAGAGGTGGTACTTTTGGATGTAAGTAGACATCTGCTTGTAGATTCGTTTTTCAAGTATTTTCCCAAGTGTAGGGAGGATGGAGACAAAACTGAGAGGCATTTCCTGGCTGACACTGTTAGGCAAGGAGCTTAACAAGAGCAGGTTTCCATATGTCTGGCATTCTATCATTCTATTTTGAGTTAAGCAGAGCTTATAAATATGAAGAAGAGGCGCAACAAGGAAGTCTTTGTAGAGCGATATAAACTAAGGGAGTAGATCACCTGCAGCACCAGACGTATGTTTTCTAGTAGGCAGTGAAGGTCTTTGTGTGCAATTGTCTTAAAATAGAAGACGGGGATAAAAGGAGGAGTGTTGGATAAATTCCTTGAGAAAGTCAGATATTGAGAGTTGGCCTTTGCCCCCCACAAAAAGACGTTTTAAGAGAAGAGCAATTTTCGAGATTCACTTTCCTCCGGGTGTTTGGTGTTTTTTTCAGCTTATCTGCACTCAGTATTTCAAGTGTCAACATTTCAGTAGAGATCCTAAATGCCTTTTAGTCCAGTTTTTCTCAGCCAGTTTTTCTTGTAAAGCCATACTTTACAAATGTGACTAACACTTTACAGTCTCACATTTATTCACTCATTTCAGTGTTGCTAGTCTTCTTCCTGTTAATCTCCATCCCCCAACCCCTAGATTCTGGTTCAAGTCCAAGGTACTCCCAGTTCTTCTAGTCAACTCCTGTCCTTTTTTCTGTCTCTCAAACATTTTCCTTTGAAACACTGGAAATGTTTCATTGGCAAAGTCTCTCTTTGAGCTATATTATCAGAAGAATGAAAAGCAGAATCCATTTTAGTTTGATTACTCAGTTTTTGGCAAACGTTTGTATTTCCTCCTCAGCCTGTTCATCATCAAAAATGAATTTGATCCTCAAAGAAAAAAGTATTCTAAAGACAGCTGGATTTAGCAGCTTGAATCTCACTCAACACTGCCTGATTGCTGAGATAAAGTACAGATGTGTAAGATATATTTACTATAACAGTAGATGTTTGAATGATTACTGCTGCAGTAGCCGTAGCTAAATGGGTTATATCCTACTAAGGATACAACAGCTAGACAGCTTCTAAAGCTTCAGGGTACCTTTCCTGTACCCAAAGTATCAGGCAGCTCAAGCTGAGCTGACTAAAAGACAGGCTCAGGCACGGAGCTCATCAGAGCTTTCTTGCAGCAGAGAGAGGAAGGCTGAGCCCTAAAGGAGCACTTGAAGGAACAAAAACATACCTTGACATAATAAACACACCAAAAGCATAGGGGATAGAGAGAGGGAGTGGCTACCACAGCAGTGATTATTTGAACATCTATTGTTATGGTAAGTTTAACTTACACAACAGTACCATATTCATCATATTGATCAGTGCTGCATACGTCTTAGCTATATGGGTAGATTACTTTAGCTAATTAAGTCTGGGAGGTAGAAGAGAAGAGTCCAGGAGCCCCTGGAAAATGTTTCTAACAAACCCTTATCTGACCTAGAGAAGGAATCAAGCTTATAGTGTTTTGTAACTATGTACCAAGGACCACGTAGCAGCTTCTAGAATACTTCTAGAATCCAGCCCCTTCCAAAAAGTCATAGATGAACCCTGTCTGGGACAGCTTTGTTATGGTGAGTATAACAAAAGGTAATAGCATTAAACAACCATTTGGAAATGGTCTGTTTTCACACAGGTTGCTCCTTCTTCTTACCTTTACAAGAAATTAACACTTTATCCAAAGATCCAAAAGATTTAGTTCTGTTAAGATAGTATCCGAGTTGTCTGTGGACATCCAAGGTATGGAGTTTCCTTTCTCCCTTATTTTTAGGTTCAGGAAAGAAAATGGGAAGATGGATAGTTTGGCCTAAAGTAAACTTGGATATCACCATAAAAGAAGGATTATCACAAACAACCCTGACCCAAAAGAAACAACCGACTGTGGTGAACATAATATTAAAAGTGAAGAAGTGAGGACGCTAATAGAATACTACTGGAAATATTTGATGGAGGATATGTTTTTGGCAAATATTTTGCCAAGGAAACTTTTTTTCTCCTATAAGAGGGAAATTAATTTGAGAGATATGGTAGTACATGGTAAATTTTGTATGCCATTTGTGGATATACCAGACACACCATCAGTCAGAGGAACTTTATGTTGTAATAAATGCTGTATATGTACACATATTGTAAATGTGTTTCGTAGTATGAATGGAGTTAAGTTTGAACCTAGGGGCACCTATTCTTGTAGAAGCAAGGGAGTTATATGTGCCCTGAGGTGCCCATGTTAGTTATTTTATATAAGGGAGACAAAACATGAATTTCGCATCAGATTCATGGAGCATTTAAGGGATATAAAGAACATAACGGAAGATAAAATGATTGCTTTACACTTTAAAATGTTGTATAATAGTGATATTAATTTATTACAAGGTACAATTTTAGAGAGAGTGGAATGTTTACATAATAATGAAGATGTATTGAAACAAAAGTTATTGTATAAGGAAAGTATTTACATTTTAAAATATAAAGCATTAGTGCCTAAAGGCCAAAACAATGAGTTGAATTGTAAGTGTTTACTTTAAGGGGGTAATTTATCGTTTAATCATTAATTTAATGTAATTAACTATGTGGTATATAAATGTGTGTGCTTTTTTGAGTATTTGTTATTCCTTGAAGGTGGAAACAGAGAAGCGCTAGAAGAATAAAAGAATAGAAAATCTTGCTTTGCTGTTTGGCTTCTTTGTTCACCACAGTCGGTGGTTTCTTTTGGGTCAGAGTTGTTTGTGATAACATTGGAAGGAGAAAAGAGAATGTCTTTGTATTTTCATTTTTTGCGGTATGGCTTCTGATCCAAATGTAGATGTCCCTTGTGTATTTTGAGAAGAGTCTGCATCTTTGCTGGGAGCGGCTGGAGGTGTGGGATCCCAGGTGGGCTCACAGAGAACTATGGAACATTATCTAAATGGTTCGGTGCAAGTATTGGGACCAGTTATGGAGAACCGGCAAGTTAGTACAGGTACTGGTCCTTTGTCTGAGGTATTTATCAAGGAAAGGGCAAAAAGAGTATCTGACCCTTTTAATTCAGTAGGGCAGATGTTGAATGTAATACCTTCTGACAAGAGGGAACTGTGTGATAAATATGAAAAACTTTTAGAGAAAGAAACAAGAACTTACTTCAACATTTTGGGACTACAACGTTATATTGACCTTGATATTACACCTAAAGGTCTCCGGTTTATTAAAAATCCTAGTACCCCTTTTGACTTGAACTGCCCTATAAACAAACAGTTTAAAGAGCACTGGTAAAAGGCTTCACATAAATGTGTAATAGAATGGGTACACATTTTTTGGAGAGAGATCAAGTGAAGCATAAAAATTGAAGCAGGAACTGGCATCTCTTTCACAAACCATCAGCAGTTCTATGAATATACAGAACATTAATGCTTTTTTGGAGAGAACTAATAAAAAATGCTCTTTCTATAAATGGATCTTGTTGAACAGAAAAAATATAAGTTAGCAAGGGACATTAATGAGTAAGAAGCAGGGCGTGCCTTTTCATTTCCTTCCAGTCGGAAAGTCGGAAATTGGCGACGTCAGCACGTTAGGTTTAAAAATGCTGCTTCTACCTCGTTTGCATCTTCAGAAGGGGAGAGTCATTATGAGGCGGATGGAAGTGAGGAATTTTCTAAGCTACCTCAGCCACAATGTCCGGAAGTACATCGGCATATGTTTCGGAGCCAGGGAGACCAGCAACAGTTCCAGCAACAGTACTGGCAAGGGAAGAAATGGAACAGGAGTTATGGAACTAATGGCAGTAACCCAGAAGGAGGTTACAGAACAGATTTTAAACAGGGACATAGTAATGGACATTACTACAATAAAAGGTTCAGACGTTGAGGTATGTACTGAACCAAGTTTGGTAATTTAACACAAGAACAAGTGTCAATATTGAATTTAGGGCTTAAGTTTGTACCTACTGTGTTACCTAGAGGGCATATAGTTAAGCAAGAAATGTTTAGATTTATACGAAAAGTGTATTTGAAATATCATTTTGCTATGCATTTAAAAAGTAACAATGTGAGCAATAATTCTTTGCTTTGTGAATCATACGAAGGCTTTTTTTCTTGTCATGAAGAAGCTGGGGAAATGTTTGATGCTAATAATGACAAGACTATGTCTCCTAATGCATATTGTAAAATTGATGTATCAACTATACCGGTGTTCAACAAATTCATGTCGCCATTTGAAAATACACGTATTTCTCAGTTTAGCTCCATGATAGGATTTGGAGGAGAGAATATTTGTGATAGTGTTTTGTTAAACAAACATGTGATACTTTATAATTTAATTTAAAAGAGTAGCAAGCATTGAAAGTGTTGAGAAATAGGAAGGCTATAATAATAAAACCATTGGATAAAGGGAATAAAATAGTGATTATGAACACGTTACAATATTATAGAATGTGTATGGAGCATTTGTAAAATGTTGATGTGTATGAGAAGTGTGATAGGATTAAATATAACAAGCAATAATTGAATACGAAAAAATGTTAGATAAAAGTGTTAGGCTAGGCTGTTTTACAGAGAAGAATGTTAGGGATAGGCTGTTTAATAGAAACAGTGAGATAGCTGTCTTATTTTGCCTGCCTAAAGCGCACACGAGTATGGAGAATCCTCCTGGTAGACCTATTATCTCGGCTTGTAAATATTTTTTACATAATGTTGGTTTGGTATTACATAAGATATTGTTACCATATGTTCAGAGGTCTCCAGCATACATACAGGACAGTTTTGATTTTCTAAGCAAAGTTTCCTCTTTAACTTGGAATAAGAATAAATATTGACTGGTGGTTGATGTTAAAAGTTTGTATATCACTATAAAGCATAGAGATGGCTTGGAAGCTATTGCATGTTTTTTGGGAGATAGCCCCTTCTCGAATTTTGTGGTTGATATGGTAGACTTTTGTCTTAAGAATAATTATTTTTACTTTGATAATGTGCTGTACAGACAAAAACAAGGCACTGCCATGGGGGCAGCTTTTGCCCCCATGTATGCAAATCTTTTTATGTCCTTTTTTGAGATTACATTTTTATTTAATTTGAATTTTATAAAAAAATATGTTAATTTTTATTTTCGTTTTATTGATGATTTGATATTTGTTTGTGAGGGTGGTAGGGATGAAGTCGATGAGTTTGTGTTGGAAATGCATAAGAATCCTTTTGGCTTGTTATTTGATGGGCTTCAGAATGGTAATAAAGTTATATATTTGGATCTCGTTTTGGAGGGAAAAGAAAATGGAGGTATTTCATCAAATATACATAGAAAATTTGTTGATGGTAATCAATATCTACACGTTACTAGTTGTCATCTACCCCATGTTTTGAAGGCTTTACCCTTTGGGGAATTATTACGAATTTCGAGACTATGTAGCGATAAGGATTTACTATTAAGTGAGATAGGACAGACTAAAAACATGTGTTTGTGAAGCGGGTATGATCCGGATATCTTGCAGGAAGCCCAAAAGAGAATGTGGGATGAAATGAGTATAGGTAGTAATGTGAAGGGTAGTAACAATAAGAATAATTACAATGATACATATTTTACATATGAAATTGGAATGAAGAATAAGAATTTAGTGGATCCAATCTATTATGTGTCAATCTATAATATTAAAAGTGAAGAAGTGAGGACGCTAATAGAATACTACTGGAAATATTTGATGAAGGATAGGTTTTTGGTGAATATTTTGAGAGATATGGTAGTACATGGTAAATTTTGTATGCCAGTTGTGGATATACCAGACACACCATCAGTCAGAGGAAATTTATGTTGTAATAAATGTAGTATATGTACACATATTGTAAATGTGCTTCATAGTATGAATGGAGTTAAGTTTGAACCTAGGGGCACCTATTCTTGTAGAACCACGGGAGTTATATATGCCCTGAGGTGCCCATGTCAGTTATTTTATATAGGGGAGACAAAAACGTGAATTTCGCATCAGATTCATAGAGGATTTAAGGGATATAAAGAACATAAGGGAAGATAAAATTATTGCTTTACACTTTAAAATGTTGCATAATAGTGATATTAATTTATTACAAGTTACAATTTTAGACAGAGTGAAATGTTTATATAATAATGAAGATGTATTAAAACAAAAGTTATTGTATAAGGAAAGTATTTATATTTTAAAATATAAAACATTAGTGCCTAAAGGCCTAAACAACAAGTTGAATTGGAAGTGTTTACTTTAAGGGGGTAATTTATTGTTTAATCATTAATTGAATGTAATTAACTATGTGGTATATAAATGTGTGTGCTTTTTTGAGTATTTGTTATTCCTTGAAGGTGGAAACACTGAAGCGCTAGAAGAATAAAATAATAGAAAATCTTGCTTTGCTGTTTGGCCTCTTTGTTCATCACAGTCAGTGGTTTCTTTTGGGTCAGAGTTGTTTGTGATAACATTGGAAGGAGAAAGGAGAGTGTCTTTGTATTTTCATAAAAGAAGGATTAATTATTGAAGAAACCCTGTCCCTATGGAAAATGAGATGAGATAAGGTTTACTCACCATAAAAACTTGCAGCTCAGATACCATAATAAAGATATCATCTACAAAATGTTTAAAGAATAACATTTCTTTAAGATATGGGTTACAAGAGTTAAATACATAATTATTTTCCCATATTGACATAACTAATTTAGCATACGTATTGACATGTTTTAGTAAGGATAGTCCAGATTTTTTAAGGAAGTGAGATTTATGGAATCAGGAGATTAGTGTTGATACATATTTATTTGTTACCTTGAATGCTGATTCTGTTTATAATGGTTCCTAGCAGCTATGATATAGAGGCCATTAGACAGAATTTGAATCTGAATACCAACTACACTAAGGTTCAAATTCAAACTATATGTGAAGTACTACTATTAGTACTGGGAACTTCTTCCTCTTTCGGCTTTTTCTCGGTTAAGGGTCGCCACAGCGGATCACCTGTCCGCTCATGATTGGCAGTGGAGTTTTACAGTGTCGAGTTGCCAGCCCGGTGCCCAACCTTCCACAGAAGGCACACATACGCATGCACTCATGCCTAGGGCCAATTTAGAGTATCCAATCCACCTACAGCATGTCTTTGGGATGTGGGAGGAAACCGGAACACCCGGAGGAAACCCACGCGACCACAGGGAGGACATGCAGACTCCGCACAGAAGGCACCCCAGCCGAGGATCGAACCGGAGAACCTCTTGCAGTGAGGTGGTCATGCTAACCACTGCACCACCGTGGCCACCCTTATAATTAGTACTGGGAACTAATGTTTTAAAATTTCAGGACTGCTATTACCTACAGAAGAAGGGAGTAGCAATGGGCAATGATGTAGCCAGTACTTATGCTAACTTAGTTATGTCAACATGGGAAGATAATTATGTATTTAACTCTTGGAACCCATATCTTAAAGAAATTTTATTCTATAAACATTTTGTAGATGATATTTTATATTATGGAGCAGTTCAGTTGAAGCTCTTAAACAAATTGAGAACTATGTAACATCAACTATTGATTTTTTTAACTTTTAATAAAACTTACTCATTGCATAAAATATGTTTTCTAGACATACTGTTAGATAAAAAATTAATAGGTGAGATGAATACAAAAGTTCATAAAAACCTACACAAAGGAATATATATTTAAATTGTACAAGTATGCACCCACATTTTACTTTTAAGAACGTAGTGAAAGGGCAAATGACTGGTGTTCGAGGTTGAACAAAAACAGTACTATTTTGAAGAATAGATTGAAAGAGTAAGTTATGGCTTTGTAGATCGAAGTTACAATAAAAATTAAGTCAATTTAATTAAAAAGGATTTTTCTCAGCAACTAAACCAGAAAGCAAAGCCTTTCTTGAATACAGATCCCTTAGATTCAACAAATTTGAATGAAAATGCTAGTACTACTGAGTTAAGGTTTAACACTAATTATAAAAGGAACACCAAAGCATTCAGAATGTGATTAAGAAGAACTGGTACATACTGGAAGAAGTGGAAGCAATGAAATGCTATCTTCCTCTAAATCCAAACTTTGTCTAAAGAAAAGGTAAGAGTTTAAAATAAAGGTTGTGCTACAATGAGAGAAAAAAATAGTACCACAAAAGAGGGGCAACGTTCCATGTCATAATTGTACTTGTGTGCTTATAAAAAGAAATTCCTTCTTTCTTTATCCTGTTACAAAAATTAAATATAGATTTAAGAGTTATACAACCTGTGATACCATTAATATTGTGTATATTGCAACCTGAATGAAATATGACTCATTCTATACAGGTAAGAGAAATAGAAAACTTAAAAGAAAGGATTATTGGACATATGCTAGTTATAAAGAGGCTAGTGAAGACAAATGCTTTAGCAAATCATATAACAGAGAATGATGAAACATATCACTTTAAATTTGCAGCTTTACAAGTGGTTAAGAGGTCTAGAAGTTAAATGGATGAATATTTTAAGGTCATATCAGTTACCAGGGTTGAATGAAATGTGTAATTTAAAACCATTTTTAAAACTGAGACCACTGAAATAATGATTTTTTATTGTTTTAAGCTAGGATATTTATATTTATATTACTGATTTGTTTGTCTTTAAGAGATGATTATGATAATTAGGATGATGTCACTGAATGACATTATTTAAATGTTTCTGTTTTTACTGCAAGTTTTAAACCTGATGAAGAATTTTGTGTGAAAGCTGTTGAGCTAGTTGTTCTGACGTTTATATATTAACTGTGTGAAGTACATGGAAGTTTTTTTTTACGTTCTTTCTTTTGAGTTGCTTGTTGATGTACCACATGACTTTGGTATTTCCTGTAACCACTTAAAGTGATCCTGTGTACAATAGATGGTTCAGAGAGCAGAGTGCCTTGATCAGGGCAAACATCTCCTTTTCCTTGATCGTTATGTGATTGCATCTGTGTCCTTGGTGTCTCACACCCCCTGCACTTGTATCCCTCCTGAAACTGCTTCCCAAGCAAAGTCTGAAGAAACATCTGTGGTGACTGATTGCTTTTGAGTAGGGAGGAGCAAGGGGAGGCCAGGATTTAAGGATATCTGTTTTCTCCACCAAAAGATTTCTATTCTGACAAATCCCAGCATTAGGATTTGAAAAGATAAAGAGAGATGGTGTTGGGCCAAAAGAGATTTCAGATACCACTGTCTTTCTCAAGTGGAGTCTTGCCAGAGGTATCATGAGAATCACGGATGTCATGATACCCAAAATCTTGACATATTCCCTGTCAGTGGCCAAAGAAAGTGTAGGAAACATTAGAAATAGATCTAGATAATGATCTATTCTTCTTGTGGAAGAAAAGATATTTGAACTGAAGTGTCTAGTTGACATTCCAGTTACACAATACTATGTGAAGGAGTCAAAAAATAGTTTTGAATGTGCTTTTGGAAACCCAGCTTGTGTAAGACATCTCCCAACCAAGAGACAGAGAATCCTGACACTTTGAAAAAGGCTATGCAAAGATAAACAAGTCATCTAAGTATGGAAAAATGTGGATACTCTCTAGTCTGCAATAAGCTAGAACTAGAGCTAGACACTTTGTGAACACTACTGGTGCAGTGGATAGTCCAAAAGGTAACACAACAAACTGATAATGTGATCCAGACACACAAAACCTTAACAAATGTCTGAAGTCTGGATGAATAAGTATGCGATGATAAGCAGCATTTATGTCTAATGTTGTCAGGAAGCATGAAAGCGGAACAAGCAGTAACAGGTGCTAAAGTGACATAAATTTGAACTTGGGCACTATCACACAGTTTAGGAAAGAAAGATTGAGATCTGGTATCCAAGCATTCTCTTTTTTTGGCACTAGGAACACCCTTGAGTAAAAACTCTTCCCCACCTGGGAAAGATGAACTGGTTTGATAACTCCTTGAGACAGCATGTGATGAAGAACCATTAGAAACAAAAGAGGCTGATCTGAAGGATGAAGAAGGGTGAGGAATGACCCTCTGGAAAGGAGGAATTTGCTCAAATTGCCATCTTAAACATTGATGAATAATTTTCAGAACCCATTTGTCCGAAATAATCTGTTGCAAAAAAGAAAAATGGAGATTCAGACTTTTTGGAAACAAAAAGGGGGACAGAGTGGAGGCGTGGGGTCACAAGGTCTCATAAATAGTCATTCAGACTTCTTGGGCTGTTCTTGGTTTCCCTGTATTTTAAGACTGTTTATTATTGCCAAAATTAAATGAGGAGATAGAAAATCCTTTGTAAAAACTGGAAAAGGAGGGCTCAAATATCTTAGAGATTCCCTAACTCACTGGATCAGTTTGCCCCTCTCATCACACTTTTTGATCACCTCTGCAGCAGAGGGGCCAAACACTAAACGTCTATCCAAGGGAGAATTTAATATAAAATGTTTACTATCACCTATGAAGTTCTGAGAATGCAGCCATGTAAATCTCCTCAAAACAGTACCAGTAGCCTTAGCCCTGGAAGACGTATCAACAGAGTCATGCACACAGTGTAAACAATGAGTAGTGACCTCTGTAACAGAAAACACTATGTTATTTAAAACAGATTTTTTTCCTCACAAGAAGAAACTAGATAAAACCTTCCTCATACTTCCACGATTTGTCAGAACTAACTTTAACATATGGGCCTGACAACTCAAAATTCTGAAAATCAAATTTGCAGATGTATAAACCTTTTCCCATACCTATCAATACTTTTCCCATCTTTGCAGAAAGAGTAGGATTGGAATTAACTAAGTGATTAGCAGCAGTGGGCTCAACTAAAGCTATAGCTGCTGGATCAGGTTTGGGAATAGTGTATGAACATTTAAAAGATGAGGAATTTTATACATCCTATCTGCCTTTAAGGAGCAGCTGGCTCTCTATCAGGAAATTGAAGGCAGTAACTCACACATCCTTTAAAGCAGATAGAACGGGATCAATGGGTCTAGATTCCGGAAAAATCCTTCTGTAACAACCCATGGTATTTTTTTGAAGGACTGAGAAACCTTATTGTTCTCCCACTCAAAACACTGGGACATTTTAGCAATAGTCTCAGAGAAAGAGAACCCCCCACAAGGAGAACCAAAAACTGATCTCTTCTCTGAGTTTGAATCAGAAATCTGAGGGAAAAATGTATCCATCCCTGCATCTTCCTGTTCAGATTAAGAGTTTTGAATCTCTTCAGGAAAAGAAGACTTCCCTCTTTCTTTTACCAGAAACTACTTTAAAAGAAAAATAAGATAAATAGCCTGAAATAAACCCTGAGCTAGACCCAGTAAAATATTCCTATCCCAAAAATGTTGAGTAGAAGTAGATACATGCTTGGTTTTCTGTTTCTGTTTTGACAGGAAAATGGGACCAAATTACTAATGGAAGCAGCTTCACCAGGGATGGGCACAGCATTCTGACTCAACAGGGAAACCTTCCCTGCACCTTCTCCTACGGCCATCAAGACTGGGTCTCCCTTGCCCACTGAGGATACACCAACAAACGCAAAGAACATGGATAACCTATGGTCCATAGTGGCTGTAGGTGCTACAGCAGAGGAATCTTGGATAAAAGATCAATGGTCTGAAGTACAACAAATGGCCACAGCAGAGTCACCCACTTGCAGCTGAGATAAATTGCTAGCCTGCTGTGATGGCAAAAAACATTTCCTTATTTTTTTTTTCTTTTTGTGGCTGGAAAAAGGACCAACCATGGGACCAGTACCCTGTTCTATGGTCAAGCTGAAAATGGTGAATATTTCCCAGGGATGACATGCAGCAATTGACGGCAAGCACTACCAGACCACAAAAATTACGTTTTTGACAGAAAAACACTTTAAAAAGCACTTTAAAAAAACTATGTCACCACCCGCAAAAATAAAATAAACACTATTTTTCAACAGAAAAAATGTTTTAGTTACTTTTTTAGTTATTTATACCACTTCTAAACTGACAGAAAAAAATGAGGGTTCCATTTAAAAATACATTGCAGGCACAAGACTGTCCATCAACACACTATACTGGTAGCTTTAAAATAATTTTTCTGAATAGAAAAGTAATAAATCATCAACAGAATTAAGAAAACGGAAGGTGTATTTTCTCCAAAGGGAACTTATCGGCCCAGTAAAGGAAATCACAAGCCAACTTTCGATCCTCAAATGCCTCAGATGAGTGTATTCTTTGGCGTCAGTAAAGCTTTGGAGGGCTTCGCTCCCACACTTGTCTTTTAGCTAGCTCACTTCAAGATATCTGACAGTTTGGGCATGTGGAAGGTGCCCTAAGGCATTGGAAGCTGTCCAGCTGGTACATCTTTGGCAGGATATACAGTAACTCACATAGCTAAGGCTTCTGCAGCAGTGATCAGTATGATGAACAGATTTGCTTCTCTTCTGCCTGCTGTGCAGAGAATAATCATTTTCCACAAACAATCTACCATCTCCATTTTTTATACTGTCTCCAATTTTTAATACTTTGCCCTTCTGCCACAGCTTTCTCAGGATCAACTCTATCTGCTGGTGTGATTGCATCTTTATTAATATGGGTCTTGGATTGTTTTTAATTGGCCAGGTTTGGAGTATAAATATGATGTGCAATTTCAATTAACAAATCCTGCTGTGGAATGCAAGTCCAGTTGCTTATTTGTACTTTCATAAAATGAATACAGCCTGTTCCTTCTAGCTTCTCGAGTACAGAAGAAAATCTCAGGTTTTCTTTGTCTGCTCTGTCCTCTAATGCTACTATTTTTTGAAACATCTCTTCTTGAGCAGTTTTATACTTAGCCAGCTTTTTCTTCATTTCATCCTCTGATTTTTGCAGTTTATCAGTTCATCTGAATAGCTATTTAAAGTTTCTTCTGTTTTTTTTTTCAGCCTTTTGTGATTTAAGTTGATATACTCCAGTGTTTCATTTATTTTAATGATGCATTTGAATTATTTTTCCTCTTAATTAGTGGAAATCATCTCTTGTGGCAAAACTAGAGCTTGAACTGCTTTTTGCTGAACAGCTACAGGATTCTTCCCATGCAATGTTTTCTCTTCACCTCTTCTAGCTGATTTTCTTTCAGGTTGTCTTACGTTTCTTCTTAGCTGACATCCACACAATGTACTTACTAGCCAGTAACTGAATTTTACTAAAACTGGCAGAATTACTAGCCTTTATCTCTCAGTTTCTTTTTTCTCAATCAGAGAGTTGAAGTTAAGCTGTTGATCAATGTGAAGCCATCTTGGAACAAGCCTGCATAGCTTTGTGATCTATTCCTTCCACCTGAGTCTTAAAACGCTCATGTCTGGGGAGTCCCAGAGTTACTGTGAAGAAACTTTCCAGCTCGTTTATCAAAGCCAATAGAGTAGCAAAGACTTTAATGGCATGAAACATGATAGTTAGATAATAGAAGGAAGGAATATGAGAAGATAATTTTTATTTTCTTTTTGTAAAGGGCAATGTAATATATTTATGTGTAACTGAAATAAAGGCCATTACAGAGTCAGTAAAATAAGGCAAAGGATATACCTTTGAGAGTCACTGACTATGTGCTACCTCTTCAGAAACTTATCCTGTCCAGGAGTTTTCTGCTGTGCTTAGGATATTCTGAATAGAATTTATTAGTGCCTCTGTGGAGCTAAGGAAAGCAGAATTGCTTTTCTCAATAGTTGCATGCAGCAATCATGGTGGGGTCTCTAATGGAATATTCTGTATGTGACTGCACTTTCCCAATACAAAATTAGCTGATATTGCAGAGTACAGTTAAACTTCTACTTCAGAATTCAAACTGTCACCCTTTCTAATTAGCCTTTAATCTAGTTATCCCATAACCTGCTATCTAATAACCATTTCCCACCTCACAGACGCACTATCCCACACTACCCACCACCACCTGAACTGGGTCAACAACTGAACTAACCATTTTTAGACCCATTTATACCCTTTTACCCTCTCCAAAATCATGGAGAAATACATTTACAGTTAATTACTTGATCGTCTACTTACCAATAACCTTTTTATCTGCATCCCAACATGATTCTTACCCTCTTTTAGTACTGGCACCACACAAATATCATTCCTGAATTCCGTCCAGCATCACAGAAACAGTAAAACAGCTGAGTTTCAGCAGTCTACATTGACCTGTAAAAAGCTTTTGACACTGCTTCACATCACAAACTACTACAGTGGCTTATTCAACTAGGAATCTCCAACGTCCCACTAAATCGGGATTCCTCTTACCTATCCAGCAGGACACAAAGTGTCAAATGGCCACATTCTACTTCTAACTTTCTAAACATACCATTGAATATTCCAAAGGGCTGTATATTGGGTCACTTGCTTTTCAACATTTTCATCAATGACCTACCATGACATGCAGTCATCCGCAAACGTTGTCAGCCACAGTTCCTTGGTTTTAGCTTGTACTTCAGAGAAGTAGATTCTGAAAACTAGTGGTCACAAGACCAATCCCTGTTGAATGTCACTAGTTATGGGTCTGCTGTTGGAGGTGGATTCCCCTATTTTGACTGCATGGGTTCTATCAGTGAGCCAGTTCCGAACCCACCTTACAATATATGAGGTGATATCTAGCTGGGAGAGTTTGTTAAAGATGCCTGAGTGAGGGATAGTCTCAAATGCCTTGGTTAAGTCTAGGTAGGCTGTATGTACAGATTTTCCATCATCCAGGGCCCTGGTGACTGTCTTGAAGAAGTCCATCAGGTTTAACAGGCATGATCTCCCCTTGACAAATCCAGACTGGGTAGGATCTAGTGTTTGGAGATTACCTAGATCTTTGTTGATAAAGTCCATGATGATTCTCTCCATGACCGTGCAGATAAGGATAGTCAGGCTAATGGGTCTGTAGTTGCCAGGGTTAGTAGAAGCACCACCTTTGCCCAAGGGGATAACAGTGGCTGTTTTCCATTCAGCTGGGACAAAACTAGTGCATAGACTGTGATTAAAAAGAGTACTCAATGGTGATGCTAATTCTTGTTTCTTAAAATTATTACAGATTAAGCTGATTTTGTAAATAAAAGAGATGTAATCATTGTTACAGGATTGTATTTTTGCCATTACCGTGTATACCTGTTATAATGCAGGAATACCCATCATGCATCTTTGAGGTAAGTGCAATAGTCAGACAATAACTGTGATTGCAAGTATGAATGACCTAAAACTATGTTTACATATCATGTAGCAGTAAGCCATGCTTGCTGAAAATAATGTTTTGAAATGTGGGCCACAACCTAGATAACAGTCATTTATGTGTGACTGCCACAGTACTTTGGATTGCAATGCTTCACATACAGATTATTAGTGTTTTTCCTGCTGTTTGTAATGCATGTTTTGATACATTTGTTTGTGTGGATGTGGTTCTCAGTGACCAATCTGTTGTGAATAGCCTTCCTATTCACATATTGAATGGTTGTCTGCTGTTTCACATTGCTGCTGGTTGCCAGTCTGGCATGTCCTTCAGTTCAACATGGGTATCATATCTGCCTAAAACACCTTTGATGGTTTGTTTAAAACACATTTGTATCCTGTGCTTACAGGTACTTGTGAACACAGGCATTCCTGTTCAACATTTCAAAGTGTCTGTTACATAATCAGCAAGCAGCAGCATACTGTTTGCATTTTGCAGGGTAGTGACTGGTGATAAATGTATGTCGTGCACTAATTTATTCACAGACAGACAAGACTGTATGACATATACTATATTTTGATGTGCCTCAAGATGTTACTGTGTTTATGATTGTACATTATTACTAGTGTGTTGTGTTGCATTCTAAAAATGTGATGTTGGGTCAGCCAGTGAATGTTACCTTGCACAGCTCTTTTGCGTATTGCTTTCATATTAAACACTGTATTTTCATCTCACTTTATCTTCATTATACCAATATGTAAATTGGTGGCAGTTCATATGACTTATTACATGTACAAACACCTGAGTTACAGTTGACATTCACATACCAACATAAATATGCAAGACAGGAAACATGGGAATAGTGATATTATCTCAGACAGCCCACTGGTCAGTTTACTGAGGCATACATCACAAGTATTAAACAGTGCAGGTCATACTGCTAATGTTATTTTGTCAGTTTCATAGTGTTGTTACGCAAGGTAAACTCATGTACTGCATAACACAGTGCCATGGCATGCCTCTCTTCAAATGTCAGGATATGTAAGTATGCTGGCTTTGTGCATGCTTGTCATACATAATAATTGCTGGTAAACAAGTGTTTATATAATGTCAGGATTTCCACTGGTAGGCTGTGTTATTCATGCCATGGCATGGCCTTGAGTAAGCTGCTCACATTATTTGATGGATAAAGTGGCCCTGACATGGTCTGCTATTGAACACATGCATAAGTATAGATAATAGGACACAGAGAATGTGTTGTGTGCATGTTGAGCCACCCACTTACAACAGTTCTGTCTGTCATACTTGTCCTGTATAATCATTTTAGGCCAGTTCACCTGAGAATGTGTTTTTGATGACACCTGCGATGTATGCTGATATACCTTTATTCTCATATGCAAACATCACATTTTGACGTTATGTTACTTAATGCCTGTTAGATTGCAGATGTGCACATCAGTTTCAGTTTAATGTCAGCTCTGCTTTTCACAGGAATGGATGGACTGATAGACATTTTGTTTTCACTGCTATGGTTTTGATTACTGACATATGTTGCATATGGTGGTACAGTTGGCTATTGCCATAAAGTATTATAAGGTTTCATACTGACTGTTTTTTGCCTGTTTGTTATGCCATAGTGGATATGTTATGTAGTTATTCAGTAGCAGATATGCATATGTACTTTTGATCTTGTGATGTGATTCGCCTTGGCAGAGCACCTATGGATGCTCATCAATCAGATGTCAGAGAAAAAGACATGCCAGACCACTGTCAGACTCCTCTGATGATGATGATGATGATGATGATGACCATGACAAAGATGAGAATGATGGATAGGAAGCTGGACCTACATGTGCCATCATCCCTGCTGCACTCTAGCAGAGATGACACTTGGTACCCCAACAAAATGATTATCCGGAGCAGATTCAGCAGGTGGTGACTGATGTCTTTCAGACACAGATGAATAACATGCTAGGGGATTTTTTCCAAGATATGGCATGAGCTGTGCAGGACTCATTCAGGGAAATAGCCTGGGAGATCATTTGTGATGTTCATCCCCATCAGGGTACTGTCTCAGCACTGTAAGTATTGTCTGTGTGATCCACTTGTGCAATGCTGCCATCATGGTGTTTGCCATATCAGTGATTGGACTGTATATGCACATTTGTGCATGCATAGCATTTTGTTGCCATGCTTATGTGATGCATGTCCATACATACACTACAGATATCATGTGACATTTAACATTATGCTTCAACAAGTGCATGACATACATTACCACAACAGACTTTCATTCAACATTCAGCTGTCCATGGGTTTTGACAGTTAACATGCTGCTACAACTGCAACAATTCCACTGTATACATGTAGGGTATTGACCGCAAATAATAAACAAATGTTCCTGTAATCTGCAAATACCACATTGGTATGGGTATGATTTCTGGCTTGACATGTCATGTATGTTTAACAGAAGGATATGTTCTTGCCCTGTGTTTTGGTTGACACTTGTCATGCTGTCACACTGGCACAATGGCATTGTGTGTGGCATGTGTTGGCAATGCTGATACTATGGTGTTTAATGCATATGGGCAGTCCTCATTTACTGAATTCATAGACCACCAATGTAACATTCTTGTATACATTGTGGTAATGATACTTTATTCGGTAAGAGTACAGTATACATTTCCACATCCATTCCTTATTCACATAAATTCACATATTTTGGCAAATGGTGCACATATGCACTAATTTATGTACATGTCTCTGCACATATTACAATCAATAGAGAAACATCTTCATACCTTGGAACTGTATGCAGTCACTGACTTCATGCTAATGTGTTGTAATGTTGCTCAGTCACAACCAGAGTCAGCCATATAAAACCGCAGGTGTTTATTCCACAATTTGTTTTACATTGGCATGACAGTATATATGTGTATGTGACACCAGTTCTTAGCTTGCTTACCTATGTCTGTTGCTGTTGTATGCTTGCACAATACTGGTTGTGATTTATACATGCCCATTTCTGTTGACGTCCGCAATTCAATCTGCCCATGTTACATACATTGGCCATTCACTTCAGTGTAGTTTGGGTTGACTTCAACAGTACCCTATGTGGTGTAGGCATGCATTTGCAATGTGTCAGCTTGCATATTGTTGCTCTGTTTTATTGTTTGCCTACAGAGGTTTGATGCCATGCCTTCCCTGATGTGGGCCCATGTTGTCCACCTTCCTTCCACCTTTGAGATATGTCATATATCATGCACTTATGTATGGTATATGTTCACCTTTGTTGGAATTCTTGTCCGTATTCATGTAGTTGTTTTATTACAAGGTCAACTTTTGCCAACTCTATGGCCATAATACAGATACGGGACATCTGCACACAAGTTGCTGGATGCTGTTTGCAATAAAGCCTTGTTCTTGTTATACTTCTGTGTTACATAATAACCAGTGTTTGTTGTAGAAATTCATGTACACAACCTAATACTGTTATATAGCATCAATCATAGATTTGTGACCATATATAATTATTACATGTTATTGGTTGTGTGTATGTGTATTGATATTGCTTTCAAATACTTTTATATTAGGCCAATGAAAGTCATACATTGCCCATATTGTACAGTGTGCCGTCTGTATAACTTGTGTCTCCTTACTGTTTATTTCTGACCTTTGTCTATGATGTGTTGTGATATTTGTTATATGGGTAAACCTGCTGCATTGGCCTTCTCCTCCTCTTTCCCTGTCTTTACAGTTTCTTCTATTATTAAAAGAAGTGGGGTCTATTCCCAGCAAAAAAAAAAAAACATTGCCCATGCTCCCAGAATGAACCTCAGATTTTCCGATTCCAACGCAACTCTTGTATACCCATCTTCTTCTCCCATACCCAACATCTGCTTTTCTATTTCCCTATTTCCTAGGATATGTACATTATCTGTGTTACCCACACCTGTTCCACTCTCATTGTTAGCTACTGTTAGCTGTGGTAATGTGGTCGTGATTGATCTTTGCATTTATTCAGTTTTTTATTATAAATTTTATAGATTCTGTCGTAATTCATAGGTGACAACAAGTATATTTTGCTAATAAATGACTTAAGTAGATATTCCGTAGTTGTCTCTAGGCGTACTGAAGGGATTGTTGTAGATAGATATTTACAAATGCTAAGCAGCTTAGACTGGGGTTATATTTCCATGACTTTGTTAATGTACATTATGAGACAGTTTTCATGAATAATAGGTTCATAGGTTCATAGGTTTATACTAGGCTATCTGCCCTAAGGCATTTATAAGCCTAGCCCAAATTATTGTGGCTTACGCCACCCCTTATATGAAAAAATACTGTGCCCATTAGTTTGTTGTGCCTCTGTCCAGCAGTGACCCAGAGATGATTCCCGGGGTAAACCTACGATCTCCCATCCACAGGTCTAGATTTCTCTTGAACAGAGTCAGCGAGGTGCTCTGCCTCACATGGACCGGGATTTTATTCCACAGCATAGGGAGTCTCTGAGTGATAAATCTATCCCTCCAGCACGTCCTATTTATATCCGTGCTAAGGTTTAAGTCGCTTGCTCTAGTGGTTTTGGTGGATTTGGATTTTTGAGGTGGAGCATGTCCATTAATTCCGGGTTGGACATGGCCTTGTATGTCAGGCACATGTCACCTCTGAGCAGACGGTATGCGACTGAATAGAGCTGGAGTTTCTTCAATCTGGCAGCATATGACAGATTTTGGAGTCCCTTTATCCTTTTGGTGAGGAACTTTTGGGGTCTCTCCAATTGCTGCAGATGTCGGGTGAGATACATCCCGAATGGGGCATTGTATTCGATCATTGGTCTGATAAGTGAAGAGTACAGGGGAACAATGACCTCACTAGATCTGGATGTGAATCCCTTCATGATCAGGTGGGCAATGTAGAAGGTCTTTCTAACCACTTTAGCAATGTGAGTGTCAAAAGAAAGGCCACTGTCAACCTGGGTCCCCAGGTCCCTGATAACCTCTTCTGTGCTTAGTGGATTGCCACCTATATGGTAGCTTGGGGTTACTTTGTTTTTCCCGAAGGGTATGACTATACATTTTTTGGCGTTTAACTTCAGGCCATGGCTCTGGCACCAGCTATCTGTTTCCGTGAGTCCCTTCTGAAGGATATCAGTGTCCGATGCACTTTCCACTATGGCGCCCAGTTTGCAGTCATCTGCAAACTTTGTCAGCCAAAGTCCTCCCATGTTGGCCTGTACTTCTGAGAAGTAGATGCCAAACAATAGGGGCCAAGGACCGAGCCCTGTGGGACACCACTTGTGACCGGCTTGGAGTCTGACACAGCGCCAGCAACTCTAACCCTGTGGGTTCTGTCCTTAAGCCAGTTTGCAACCCATCTTGTGACATATGGGTTTACATTTAAGCTGGTAAGTTTTTCTACAATACCCGAGTGGGGTATTGTGTCGAAAGCCTTTGCAAGGTCAAGGTAGGCTGTATGGACTGCCTTTCCCTCATCAATGGCCTTGGTGACTATTTCAAGAAGTCGACCAAGTTCAAAAGGCATGATCTTCCCTTGACAAAGCCAAACTGGGTCGGGTCCAATGTCTGCAAGTCCCCTATATCTTTGTTTATGAGCTCCATTATGATCCTCTCCATAGCTTTGCAGACTAGACTTGTTAAGCTTATGGGCGGTAATTACCAGGGTCCGTGAGGCGCCACCTTTGTGGAGTGGGACCACAGTTGCCGTCACGCCACTCCTTGGGCACGTATCCTGTGGTAAGGCTGAGATTAAACAGCTGCCTTATGTGCGGGTTTAATTCCTCATTTAGCTCGTGTAGCACACAGCCGGGGACACCATCCGGTCCCATTGATGCTGTGTTTTTAGCTTTAGAGAGAGCAGCTTTCACCTGCGCATTTGAGATGTCCGGGAGGCTACACTGCTGGGATAGTTATCTCTCCGTTAGGGGGGGGGGGAGGGGGGTGAAGTTTGCACTGAACCTGTCTGCCAGTATGTTGGCAATGTCTGTGGGTTCAGTGATTTTGTATCATTTTGGACTAATTCTGAGCATATCTGTGAGTTTCCACCCAGGTTCCTAACATAGCTGAAAAAGGCCTTATGATTGTCCTTTGAATCCATGGCAATTTTTCTCTCAAAATTGGCCTTAGTTGATTTTATGAGTGCTCGTATTTTTTACTAATAATGATCAGGGGTGACTTCCCTTTTATGGATTTTGTTCTATCATGTAATAGCTTTCTCCTCTTATTGTAAAGTTTGTTAATGGCTGGGGTCCACCAGACTGGACGTTTGCCCTTTGTGGAAAGAGTCTTGGTTTTATTTGGGATTGCCTAATCCATGCAGTCCTGGAGGTGTTCATAGAAGGCATTTGTAAGGGCTTCCAGCTTGGGTTGTGGTTTCCTCTGACTCAGGGGCCTTGAAGGATACCACACCAGTCTTGAGTAGTGTGAAGTTTGCTTTAGAGAAGTTCTTCACTATGGTCTTTTGTTTGGGGTGGGGCGGGATGTGGATTTCCAGTGAGATTAGTTTATGATCAGATCTCACCAATGAGGGATATACTTCGGTGTGGAGCATTTTGTCCCCATGTTTGTGACAATGAGATCTAGTATATTTTCTCCTCTCGTGGGAACAGTGACTAGCTGTTCCATGGCATTTGAATTTATGAACTCCAGGAACCGTTGGGCTAGAAAGTTAGGGCTTGAGTAATGTTCCCAGTCTATATTCGGGTAGTTGAAGTCACCCAATATGATGGTGTTTGGAGATACATTTATACCCTCCAGTGTCTTCAGGAAGGCTGTGTGGGGTTCCTGAGTTTGAGAGGGTGGCCTGTAGCATGCTACAATTTGTAGAGCAGTTTTGCCTATTGTTAGTCGCACCTGGATGGTTTCGAAGCTCCATGGGTTGCCACCAACGTGGAGGTGTGAGTATCCTTTATGAATATGGATACACCCCCTCCTTTTGTGGAGTGGTCCGGGTTTTGGGGCGGAACGCATGATATGAGGTAAAACCTAATAGTGCCGGGTGCTCTCAGGAGCCTTGAACCAGGTTTCAGTTACAGCACAGACATCGATGTTCTCCATACTGAGAAGGGCCTCGAGTGCGTGCATTTTGAGATTTAGACTTCTGGCATTGAGCAGCATTACCCTCAATTTCTTCCCATTTTTGTTTTCTAGGGTGGTAGGTTTAGAATTTGAGCCTTGCCTAAAAAGGCACTATGGGGTGGCAAGAGCCTTAGCCAATATCCGAATCCCAGGGTGACAGGTGCAAGCCGTCCCTTGCGAAGCAGCGTGGCTTGTCAAGCATGTCATCCCAGGCAGACAGACACTGGATCCCCTTTGAATGACACCAGACATTAAGCCAATTGTTAAAGCTGATCATCTTGTCTCTATATTGTGGCATCATTCTTGGTGAAGGAAGGATACTGCTCAGGGTTAGGGTCATACCTGCCTGGGCTACATAATCAGAGAGCTCCTCTATGTCTCTTTTCATGCAGTCCAGGGAGGTGCGTCTCAGGTCGTTCACACCAGCATGGACAATGACTGTGTCATATTTGTACTTGCTGTGGAGTGACCCGAGTGCTTGTGTTATGTGGCGGATTCTAGCCCGATAGGCAGCTTACTGTGACCCTCTCCTTGTTCAGCCTGGTGAGTGGGACGTCAGTGTGTCTGACTATGGAGTCACCTATGACAAGTATGTTTGGTGTTGTATTTGGCCTTAAGGGCTGTGACTGCTTTGCACACTGCTTTTGTGGTTTATGTGTTGCTTGTGGGGTGTCTTGAGGTAGCAGTTGTTTGGGTGTCTGCTTTGGAGGCCTCTGCTGTTTAGGTAAATTTTACTCAGAGCCTCCGAGTATGTCTTTGTGTGTTTATGTGTTTGATTCAGTGGAGTGGTAGCATTATGTGAGGCTGGTTTTGTGGTGTGTGTAGTTGCCTTCTCCTCCTGTCTGGTCTTGCCAGTCCTGAGTTGAGAGAGCTCAGCCTCCAGTTTGGCTAAATAGCTGCATCTCTCGCAAGTATTTGTGTTATGTGGGAGGAGGAGAGGGTTGTCTGTGTACATGAGGCAGTTATAACATTGCCTCAAGATTCCCAGATTCACCAGCTGGACCGGAGAGGAGATTGACAACTGACCTTTGGACATGCTAGAATAATATTGGGAAATCCTTAATTGAAAACAAGGGCCAGTGGGGAGTGAGGGTGTAGTGCTTTTAATTTTTAGTGCTGACTTATATAATTGCTTTAGTGAGCAAGTGCCAGGTAACTTGAGTGCAATGTGATACAAGTAACTAAATGCAAAAACGACAAACAGTAACTTTCTTTCAAGTGAAACAAGGAAATAAGTACAGTAAGCAATGCAGATATCACTAGTGATCCACAGAAGCGCTGAGAAGTTGCGTATTAGGTGAATTAGCTTCCAGGGAAATAACAAGCAAACAAACAACAAGTATATAAACAAAGCTAGATTCAGTAGGCCTGGATCTAGTCTATGCTAGAGCAAACAAGGTGAACCAATTTCAGTAAGATACAGTTCAAATATTCAGGCACTATAAACCTTTAACCAGAAAAAATCGAGTAGCTGTGATTAATTTACAGTGCGCTTTTGCTACTGATGCATCAGGATTCTGCAAACTTTACAGAATCTGGCTCAAAATAGATTTAATTTTGTTTATCTCCCAAAACAAGCTTAATGGGCAAAATTAATTGACATTGAAAGACTTAAAGATATAAGAAAGTTCATACCACAATTCTGCATGTGAATGCTGCACAGAAATAGAGTTAAGGTAATGAGCTATGAATGTGTTTCAATGTGCAGACCTAGATCAGATGAGTTATTAATATGAAAGCTGCAATTGATATGACATATTTATGGAGAAGTACAACTCATAATAATTAATTGCAAGAATAGTGGGAGATCAGTAAGAGACGTTTAGCCTCAGCTACTGGACAGTGACTTAATAACCTCTAGGGCTCTGGTCTACAGGCATAAAAAAAGTTTTGTGGTAAAAGAAACAAAGCTAGTAGTAGTACATAAAAAAGCATTCCTGTGTTGCTAGTGAAACTGTCACACTTCTTGTGTCACTAAAGGGGCCATCAGATGAAAAGATGTCTTGCACTGTCTTTTCTGCAGAGCCTTATATATATATATATATATATATATATATATATATATATATATTTTTTTTTTTACACATTCGCACACACAAACATATATATCTGTACATATATCGCTACATGTACCTATACATATTTATTATATATTCATATATATATATATATATATGGTTCCCTATTAGAATCCTGAAACACTATAAGCCTGAAAGTCAAAATCCTGAAAACTACTGACTGAAAATGCAAAATCTCGAAAATGCAAAATCCTGAAAGTCAAAATCCTGAAAACACAAATAATGCTAATATGTCACTATAAAGACACTAATATCTACCAACTGACCCTGACCCTAACCCTAAGGTCCGTCACTATCGCACACTCACCTGACCCGCGCCCTAACCCTAACTCACTTAAACCGCCCCTAACCCCAATATTTGTCACTATTGCATACATGCCTAACCTGCGCCCTAACCCTAACTCACTTATACCGCCCCTAACCCTAACATAAAACCAACCGCACACTTACCTGGACCCAACGCATGACCTAACACCACAGGGCTAACAATAGCAAAGCCACAATGACGTCAGTATGTCCATTTTGTGTTTTCAGGATTTTGACTTTCAGGATTTTGCATTTTCGAGATTTTGCATTTTCAGTCATTAGTTTTCAGGATTTTGACTTTCAGGCTTATAGTGTTTCAGGATTCTAATAGGGAACCATATATATATATATATATATATATATATATATATATATATATATATGTGTGTGTGTGTGTGTGTGTGTGTATATATATATATATATATATATATATATATATATATATATATATATATATATATACATGTGTGTGTGTGTGTGTGTGTGTGTGTGTGTATATATATATATATATATATATATATATATATATATATATATATATATATATACACAAAGAGACAGAGAGAGCACATAGTAGGAAACCATTTTATATATGCCTAAGATGTGGAAGGATAATAGACATACAAACTGATAAGCTGTGTGCAGATTCTAAAATTTACTCTCAGACACAATAGATTATAGTTACAAAATCTTATGCAAACAGTTTGGCTCTACAAAGGGGGTGATAATATTTACAAAATCTTATGCAAAACAGTTTGACTCCACAAAGGGAGTGATAAATTGTCATAGTAACATCCAAGTAACCTCAGATACTGAAATCAGATTAAATTATATTGGAAAAGAACCATACAAACTGGATCCAAACAATGCACAAGGAGGAGATGGAATTTGTAATAATGACCAAAGAACACTTCAGCAAGAACTTACAGTACCATTGTATCTATTATTTACTAGGTTATATAAACATGGTGTGATTTCTCAAGATTGTAGACATGCAGCCTGTATTTAAGAGAAAGGGAAGTAGGTAAAAACAGTTATATAGACCCTTACATTTACTTTCATGGTTTGAAAAAAATAATGGAAAAGGTGATATTGGATAAGTTATTGTCATAACTGGAAAGGTTGGGACTTGAAAGCATATATCAGCATGCATATGTTGAAACTAGATCTATTACCACCTGCAACATGATGTTTCATAACAATATAATAACGTCTATGAATGAAAAATTGTGTTGTGATGTAATTTATATAGATTTAACTTCAGCATTTGATTGGGCCATACATAAAACACTGATCAATAAATTAGAATAAATATGCATCAATGTACTCTTGATAAGATGGATAGCTGCACGGCTTAAAAATAGGACATGGCAAGTATCATATAGAAATTGGACTGATGAAATTCTTGACTGCAGTCAAGGTGCCCCTCAGGGCTTTGTTCTAGGTCCATACTTGTTTAGATTTTATTTTTCAGATCTATTTTTTTTACCTGAGGTGTTCTACAGTCTGTATGCAGATGACTTGAAATTGGGTAAACTGATTACATGTGTTACAGATAAGGCATGCCTGCAAAAGAACTTGACTAAATTGACCATTTGGGCACAGGAGAATAAGATGCTGATAAATGCATCAAAAACTAAGCATATAACATTTGGGAGACATAAATTAAAAGGTGATTATTTAATAACACAGTGATTGAAACTGTAGATTCATTTAAGGACATGGGTATATGGGTAGATCCAGCTTTGAGTTTTTCTAATCATATTAACCAACTGGGTAATGATAGGTACTATGCTAATGGCCCTAGGGCTTTTACAAACCTAGTCATATTATATCTGTGTTCCCTAATTGACCTTGGTTAGATGGTTGTTATTCACAGAGCAAGTCTATGATTAACACTGACTGCCCTGTCCATGAGGGACATAGGTGCCACTCCCAGGGTGAATTTACGGTCTCCCATCCAATTGCCTAGGTTGCGCTTGAATAGGGTCATTGAGGAGCTCTGCTTCATGTGAATTGGAAGTTTATTCCAGAAGAGCGGCAATCTCTGGGAGATATATCTGTCTCTCCAGCATGTCCTTTTAAAGTCACAGGTTAGGTTGAGATCCTTGTAGTGAGTGACTGCTGTCACATTTGATTTGCGGAAGTGCAGTATTTCCATTAAGGCAGGGTCAGAGACTACTATGTAGCCCAGGCAAAAGTCACCTCTAAGCAGCTTGTAGGATACAGAGTACGGTGAGAGGGCTTTCAGTCTTTCCATATAGGTCATGTTTTGGAGGCCCTGAATTTTCTTGGTGAGAAACCTCTGTGGTCTCTCCAGCTGCTGCAGTATAAAAAGGTTTATAAAGGCTAGGAAACCAGAAATGATGATGTCATTGTTTGTTAGTTACATTAGATATAACTTGAGTATGGAATAACAATATATAAACCTTATAAGAAAACAAGCTTAAGTAAACTGGAAAAAGTACAATGGAAATATACCAATGGCATCCATGGATGTGAAAATGTAAGTTCTTATGAAAGACTAACTTGTAGACATACCTCTCAAACTCTTAGAGCTAGAACTCTAGATAAAGCCATAAATAAAAGGGGGGCAAAAACTCCAAAATAGGGACAATTGTTAAATATTGCTCTTACAAACTTAGAAAGTTGATAGAATAATTGTTTTTACATTAGCATGAATTTTCTGAAGGGTATGAAGTCTGAAAATCAAATGTCTGTCATTATTTTCTAGCTTCACTCATTAATAATTTGTTACCAATTTGCCAGAAAACCATAATCTCATAAAAACAGACTAAAAGTATGATGCAAAAATCTGGACAGTCTGCGAAAATCTGTATAGTTGAGAAGTATGCTTGTAGAGTGTCTCATATAGATATTTAAGACGATACTTAATTCAGGTATACAGTGCATTTAGAGAGAACTACCTGTGAGAATGTTTGTGGTTTTCAAAAAGTAGTAGAAAATCATCAGACAACCTATGTGGAAGAGTCTGTAGGATAGAAAAGTGTACTAATTCTAATTGGTTCTCTGAGAGAGCAGCTGATGCATTGAATTGACTTCCAAATTACATTAAAGCAAGCACTAGTTTAGATATTTTTAAGAACAGCCTGGACACTTATTACGGAACAACTGTTTAGTTATATTGGCAGGCTAGAAGGGTATTAATTCTCATGCTTGAAATATTTGTATGTATGTATGTATATCTGTATCTATCTATATATGTGAACCAGGAAGTTCTTCGAATGTTAAGTTCATTAAATGTTCTGTATGCTGGCATAAGTGATCAAAAACGTTGTGATCGCAGAATTCCAGTATGACCTTTTGGGAGGTCACAGTACAGTGGGGAGTGGAATTTTCCCTATCCCCACTGTTGTGCAATCATGGAGTTAGTATATATAATTAGTAGGGGGTGCTGGAGTACAGAGCAGCTTGTCCAACCATAAAGACATTTTAAGTAGTTTTTTTTTTCTTTATATTTTAGATTTTGACCTAAAATATTTGCTTTTGTGTGGTTAATGGAGTTTTGATGCCCTGCCCCTAAAACATACATATCTGTGCATATGTTTGAATACAGTTAAAGTTGCCAATATACACAAAGATGAGCACTATTTCATCAGTCATGGCCTACAGATAAACTCAATTACTGAAAAATCTACTTGCCAAGTTCACACTGACTGAAAAAGAACAAATGTTCTGTTTTTCCAGTTG